>NC_081394.1:2666807-2754307 GCF_030684315.1 Stegostoma tigrinum | reverse complement strand
CCAAAATCCTTCGGGAGAGGATGCCACGCTGGTGATCAGAAACTTCAGCAGGAACGACGCCGGCACTTACGTCTGCTCCTGGACAACGTATCCAGACGGAAGCTTTTCCAGCAAAACAGTGCTGAAGATTTCAGGTGAGTACTTCGGACACCCATGTTGTGCAGAGGTACCGATACAAGGGGCATCATTCCAAGAATTCCTGAGCTCGCACAGCAGAAACCCTGCTCTGGGGCAGAGACTCTGTTTGGTGCAATTTAAGATCAATCAATAGATGACTTTTAGTGGATAGGTCTGGACCGTAGCTGGTCTACACCTGGTGGCTATGAAAAGATACAAAATACATCGACGCTGTGGCCTGTGTGTGACTCCAGCCCCACAGCAACGTCGCTGACTCTGAGAATCCCTAATGGCGCAGAAAAGGGGGTCATTCGCATCTGCACCGATCCTCACACCCCAGACTCATCCAGTCCTATCCCTTTCATTTACCACGGCCAACCCACCTTAGCATGGTCAATCTCCTTGACCTGCGCGAGCCTAGGCTGTGGGAGGAAGCAAACTCCACACAGACACAGGAAGATTGTGCAAACTCCACACAGACAGTTACCCAGAGGGCTTGGGTTGAGGGCTAGTGAACACAGATCCTTGGATTTGTAACACAGCAGTGATAACCACGGAGGCACTATTCTTCTATAGGGGCTAGACAATCATTCGTACCAAAGCCAATCACTGCAGCATGGCTTCAAGAACGCAAGAAATATGAGCAGGTGCAGGTACAGAATGCACAAAGATGCTGCAGAGAAAGGGAGTGTTTTGCAAAATATACTCGTGGGACCCATTCGCGAGCGTTTTTTTTGCCGATGGCCTGGGAGAAGGCTTTCTGGAATCAGCAAGAATCCTCAACTGTTTATGGATCGAAAATCGCATGGAGGGTGCATTTTTTTGCGCTTGGGCAGAGCACCTTCTCTTGCACACGTTCCACGCTGCACATTCCTGGGACATCTCCCTCCTTATTTTCTCAGAAGGTGTGTGCTGTCTCGTCTCTACGATCTGTGCTACTCTCATAGCCTTGAGATCTCTGCAGCTTTGTCTGAAGTCGCTAGGGGTCAACGGTATTCCAGTTTCAGAGAAACTCAAAGGTGACAGCTGGGTAAACCTTCCTTGAATAGGAATAAATCAATTACACAGAAGTCTCACTATTAAGCAAAATTATTCCCACTTCTTCCAGATGGACTTGCTTAACCCAATGTAAGATTTTACTAATCTTCCCCAAGTACATAGATTTAGACTTAATCTGCATTAATCCATACCGAGATAACAAGGTGTGGAGCTGGATGAACACAGCAGGCCAAGCAGCATCAGAGGAGCAGGAAAGCTGACGTTTCAGGCCTAGACCCTTCATCAGAAATGGGGGAGGGGAAGAGTTATCTCTGTGGTATCGGCAGCTCTTACTATCTCTGAATTAACTGCTCGACATGCTAGTCCTGTGTTCAATAAGGGGAGGCAGTGGCCCATTGCTTTCTCTGTTCATCCAGAGACCCAGACAACATTCTGGGAGCCAAGTTTTGAATCCCACCACGGCAGATGATAAAATTTGTATTCAACAAATATCTGGCATTAGGGGTTCTACTGATGACCATGAATCCGTTGTGGATTATCGGGAAAAACCCATCTGGTTCACTAATGTCCTTCAGAGAAGGAAAATGCCATCCTTACCTGGTCTACCCTACATGTGACTCCAGACTCACAGCAGAGGGAGTTTGCAGGGGGTGGTGTTCCCATGTATCTGCTGCCCCTCGTCCTTCTGGATGGAAGTGGGCCGTGGGTTTGGAAGGTGCTGCCTGAGGATCTTTGGTGAATCTCTGCAGAGCATCTTGTAGATGGTACACGCTGCTGCGACTGAGCGTTGTTGGCGGGGGAGGGAGTGGGATGTTTGTGGATGTGGGGCCGATCGAGCGGGGGCTGCTCTGTCCTGGATGGTGTTGAGCCTCTTGCGTGTTGTTGGAGCTGCCCCCATCCGGGGCAAGTGGGGAGTATTCCATCAAGTTGAATCCGTAACTGCCCTCTGGGCAATTAGGAATGGGCAATAAATAATGGCCTATCTGGTGATAGCTCATTCTGTGAATAAATTTCAGCAGAGCGAGAGATGATTTTGTTGAAACATGTGAGGGGCTTCACAGGGTGGGTGTTGAGAAAATGTGAATGCATTAGAGGGGGAGAGTGTAGAAGCAATTCACAATAATGGCTCAAGGAATGAGGAGCTTCGACGTTGAGGGCGGATTGCAGAAGTTGGGACTGTTCTCCCTGGAGAGGTCAAGGTTGAGAGTAGATTTGTTTCAGGTTTTCAAATACCAGAAGCAAGCTGTACAGAGTTGATAGGGAGGAGCTGTTCCCACTGTCAAAACGAACCATGGGAATAAAGTGAAGTTCAAATGCAGGAAGGGTGATGCGAGAAAGATTGCTCTCATCAGGTGAGTGGTTCAGATGTCGAATGTACTGCCTGGAAATGTGCTGAAGGCAGGTTCAGTTGAGGCTTTCTGGAGGGGCATCGGATGGTTATTTAGAAAAAATTAGTGTAGGGGACAAAGAGAGAGATTGGTACGATGTATTGATGTTTATTTGATGTGTCTTGCGATTCAGAATTTGCTTCCTCTAGTTGGGGAATCTCAAACGAAGGGACACAGTTGCAGATTAAGGAGATGAGAAAACGTGAATGCATGAGAGAGGGAGAGTGTAGAAGTGGCTCACAATAACGGCTGAAGGAGTGAGGAACTTTGTCATTGAGGGTCGATGGCAGGAGTTGACACTGTTCTCTCTGGAGACATTCATTTCTGTGAATGTCTGAAATTCTCCAACTGAAAGAATTGAGGAAGGTCTTACTGACTGGAGATCTGTGACCTATGGTGTTTCGCAGGGATTATCGCTGCGAACCCTGTTGTTTATAATATATATGTATGTGAGATATGGAGGAAAATGTAGGTGGTCTGATGAGATGACCCAAAGATTGGGGGCAGCTGCAGACAGTGAGCCAGATTGCCAACAGGATATAAGCTGGAGACTTGGGGGTGGAGAAATGGCAGATGGAGGTTAATCTGATGAATGCAAACTGATGCATTTTGGAAGGTCCAATGCAGGAGGGAAGTATACAGTAATTGGTAGCATCAATGTGCAGAGGGATCGAGGTGAACAGGCCCTGAAGGTGGTAACATAGGTGGATAAGGTGGTCAAAAAGACATATAGGGTCCCAGCCTGAAACATCCACATTCCTGTTCCTCTGATGTTGCCTGGCCCGCTGTGCTCCTCCAGCTCCATTCTGTGTTATCTCTGACTCCAGCATCAGCACTTCCTACTATCTCTGAATGAACTGCTCGACATGTTCGATAAGGGGAGGCAGTGGCCTAGTGGTATTCTTGCTTTCTCTGTTAATCCAGAGCCCCAGATAAACGTTTGAATGTTAAGTTTCGAATCCCACCACAGCTGATGATGGAATTTGAATTCAATAAATATCTTGCCTTCTTCGGTCAGGGCACAAGAGTACAAAACTTGGCAAGTCTGTGTCAATACTGTGTACAGTTCTGGTCACCACATTACCAGAAGGATGTGGAGGCTCTGGAGGGAGTTCAGAAACAGTAAGGAGTTGCCTGGTTTGGAAGACATTAGCTATGAGGTGAGATTACTCAAACTTGGCTTTCTCTCACTTGAATTTTAAAGGAGGAGGGACGACCTGATAGATGTGTGCACAATTATGAGAGGAATGGATAGTCAAAGTCTTTTTCCCAGGATAGGAATGTCAGTGTTGAGGGCACAAAGGTTGAAGTGCCTGGGAAGTGCTGCCGGAAGAGGTAATGGAAGCAGATGCAACAGCGACATTGAAGAGACAACTTGTCAGAGGCATGAATAGGCAAGGATTAGGGAGATATGGGCACCACAGAGGCCGAAGGGTTTTAGCTTGGAAAAGCGTCATATATCAAGGCAGTCTTGGTGGTCCTAAGGGCCTGTTCTCGTCCTTTGCTAAATCAATAAAAGTATTGAAAGAGGAGGTGGATATATTTTTGAAGATCAGAGCGGAGGGTTATGCTGAGCTGGCATGAATGAAGAGTTGAGACCTGAGGAAGATTAACTATGATCTTGTTGAATAGTGGGGCAAGCTTGAGGGGCAGAATGGTCAGCTCCCGTTTCTAATTCTTACGCTCTTACATTCTTAAAGTGATGTGCTGATGTGGGTAAACCTCAGTGCTGTTAGGGAGGATTTTTAACCCAGTGAAACTGAAGGAATGGCAATATATTACCAGGTCAGGATGGGGAGTGGAGGGGAACTTGCAGGGGGCTGGTGTTCCCATGTATCTGCTGCCCCTTGTCCTTCAGGATAGATGTGATTGTGGATTTGTAAGTTCCTTCCTGAGGACCTTTGGTGAATTTCTGCAGCTGATGGTACACACTGCTGCGACTGAGCGTCGGTGGGGGGAGGGAGTGGGATGTTTGTGGATGTGGGGCCGATCGAGTGGGGGCTGCTCTGTCCTGGATGGTGTCCAGCTTCTTGAGTGTTGTTGGAGCTGCCCCCATCCAGGGGCAAGTGGGGGGTATTCCATCCCACTCCTGCCTTGTGCCTTGTCGATGGTGGGAGAGGGCTTTGGGTGGGGGGGAGTCAGGAGGGGAGTTACTGGCTGCAGGATTCCCAGCCTCTGACCTACTCTCGTAGCCGCTGTGTTTATGAGGTGGGTCCAGTTCAGTTTCATTCAGTGGTGCTCCCAGGATGTCAGCATTGGCATGAACAGTCTCAACATTCAGTATCAAGGAGCAATGTTTCGATTCGTGCTAATTGGAGACATTCATTGCCTTATAGTAGTTAGTTCTGAATGTTACTTACCACTTCTCAGCTAAAGTCTGGGCTTTGTCCAGGTCTTGCTGCATTTAAAAAAGAGTGCTGGAGAAACTCAGCAGGTCTAGCAGCATCTGTTGAAAAACAGAGTTATATTTTGAATCCCGCCGTCCTTTGTCAGACTGCAAAAAAGCCCCCAAATGCAACACATTTATTTTCTCTTTTCCCCCAACAGATCCTGCCAGACCTGCTGAGTTTCTCCAGCGTTCTCTGTTTGCTTCAGACTTCCAGTGTCCTCACTTTATCTTTTGCTGAATTTGTACACGGACTGCCTCAGAATCTGCTCAGTCATTAAAGAGTGCTGAACTTTGTGTGATCACCAGTGAACATCCCCAAGAGAGAGGGGAGAAGGCCATGGATGAAGCAGCTGAAGATGGTTCGAGTCGAGGACCTGAAATCTTCCAGGCCAGGAAAGCTGAGTTCAGTTCTATCTAACAGGTGCCACATGGTAGCACGATGGGTAGCATAGCTGCCTCACAGCGCCAGGGGCCTGGGTTCGATTCCACCCTCGGGTAACTGGGTGGAGTTTGCACATTCTCTGCGTGGGGTTTCCTCTGGGTGTTCCAGTTTCCTCCCACAGTTTAAGGATGTGTAGGTTAGTGTGGATTGGCCATGCTAAATTACTCATAGTGCCCAGGGATGTGCAGGTTAGGGTGGATTGGCCATGATAAATTACCCATAGTGCCCAGGGATGTGCAGGTTAGGGTGGATTGGCCGTGTTAAATTACCCATAGTGCCCAGGGACATGCAGGTTAGGGTGGATTGGCCGTGCTAAATTACTCATAGTGCTCAGGGATGTGCAGGTTAGGGTGGATTGGCCGTGCTAAATTACCCATAGTGCCCAGGGATGTGCAGGTTAGGGTGGATTGGCTGTGCTAAATTACCCATAGTGCCTAGGGATGTGCAGGTTAGGGTGGATTGGCCATGTTAAATTACCCATAGTGCCCAGGGATGTGCAGGTTAGGGTGGATTGGCCATGCTAAATTACCCATAGTGCCCAGGGATGTGCGGGTTAGGGTGGATTGGCCAGGCTAAATTACCCATAGTGCCCAGGGATGTGCGGGTTAGGGTGGGTTGGCCATGCTAAATTACCCATAGTGCCCAGGGATGTGCAGGTTAGGGTGGATTGGCCATGTTAAATCACCCATAGTGCCCAGGGATGTGCGGGTTAGGGTGGATTGGCCAGGCTAAATTACCCATAGTGCCCAGGGATGTGCAGGTTTGGCTGTGCTAAATTACACTTTGCGTTCATGGATATGTAGATTAGGTGTGTTATAAGGGAATGGGTCTGGGTGGGATGCTCTGAGGGTCAGTATGGATTTGTTGGGCCGAAGTGCCTGTTTCCACATGTGGGGATTCTCTGATCTACCCCATAAGAGTGACATAGCACCTATGATTAGAAAATATCTGCCCCTGAGTAACTCCTGCAGAGATGGCTTTGAGTGGAGGCGACTGACCTCCAGCAACTTCTAATGCACCAGGTATGACACCATCCATCGGAGAGTTTGCCCCTGATCCCTAGCGTTGGCCAGTTTTGTTGGGGCTCCTTGATGCCACGCTTTGTCCAATGTGACCTTGATGTCGAGGGCTGTCCCTCTCACCGTCACCTCTGGAATCAAGCTCTTTCAGCCATGTTTGAGCCAAAGCTGTAATGAGGTCAGAGGCTGAGTGGATTTGGAACCCAAACTGGGCATCGCCGAGCAGAGACAGTAGGAACTGCCGATACTGGAGTCTGAGATAATAAGGTGTGGAGCTGGATGGACACAGCAGGCCGAGCAGCATCAGAGGAGCAGGAAGGCTAACGTTTCGGGCCTAGACCCTTCCTCAGAGCAGGTTCACTGAGCAGGTTGTTACTGAATAGCTGCTACATGATAGCACCAATTTCTAAATATGGTGTTAGTTTGTGCGCTGCAATTCTCTCAAATAGAAGCAATTAAATTAGGCAATACTGAAATGTGGTTGAAATACATCTCTTTTCCTTCTCCTATTTTAGTTTCATTTCTTTATTAAGTAACTGGTTTTTCCCAATACTGTTAAACTCTGCAAAAGGCCGATCACACTTCCTCAGTCCGAAACAAAAGCTGGTCTCACTGCAACAGCAGCAACATCAAAAAACTTAATTCTTCTGTTTAATTTGTTCACAGGGTGTGGGTGCCATTGACTGAGCCAACACTAATTGCCCAATTTATAAATTGCCTCGGCTAAATAGTAGGTCTTCCACGTAAAGATATTGAAGGAAGAAACAGAAAAGGGGACTGAAAAAATCGCAGATGCGTTTCATAGAGACATAGAGCTGCACGGTGCGGAAACAGACGCTTCGGCCCAACTTGTCCGTGCTGACCCAGATATCCTAAATTAATCCAGTCCCATTTGCCAGCATTTGTCCCATATCCCTCTAACCCCTTCCTATCCATGTCCCCATCCAGATGCCTTTTAAATGCTGTAACTGTACCAGCCCCCATCACTTCCTCTGGCAGCTCATTCCATACACGCACCACCCTCTGTGTGAAAAAGTTACCCTCAGGTCCCTTTTCAATCTTTCCCCTCTCACCTTAAACCTATGCCCCTCTAGTTTTGGGCTCCCCTTCCCTTGGTTGTTCACCCTATCCATGTTCCTCATGATTTTAAAAACTCCTGTAAGGTCACCAGTTCAGATAAAAGTGAGTTACATCATTTTGGTAAAACAAACAAGGACCTTGGCTAATGTTATAGAACAGAGAGACCTGGGGGTTCAGGTATGTAATTCTCTCAATTGTGTGTGTGTGTGTGTGTGTGTGTGTGTTTATCTGTGTGTTAGTGTGTGTGTGTGTGTGTGTGTGTTTATCTGTGTGTGTGTGTTTGTGTGTGTGTGTGCGTGTGTGTGGGTGTTTATCTGTGTGTGTGTGCGTGTGTGTATCTGTGTGTGTGTGCATGTGTGTGCGTGTATGTCTGTGTGTGTATCTGCGTGCGTGTGTGTGTGTGTGTGTGTGTGTGTGTGTGTGTGTGTGAGTGTGTGTGTGTGTGTGTGTGTGTGAGTGTGTGTGCCCTTTCAAATGGGACCTATTTCTCTGGAGCCTAGGAGTTGAGAAGTGACCTCACATAAAGTCATGAGGGTTATGGACAAGGTGAATGGTGGGTGCCTTTTCTGTGGGGGGGGGGTGGATTTTGAGACTAGAGGACACATTTTTAATGTGAGGGGGACTTATTTTTGAAAAGACCTAAGGGGCAACTTTTTTACACAAGAGTGGTTCATGTGTGGAATGAACTTTCGGAGGAAAGTGGTGAATGTGGGTACAGTTACAATGTTTAAAAGACATTTAGATAAGATAGGAAAAATTTGGAAGGATATGGCTTAGGAGCAGGCAGGTGGAACTGGTTTAGTTTGGGGATCTGGTTGACGATAGGATTTTTCCCACTCTGTATGTCTCTGGGACTCCATGACCAGGAAAAGCAATGGCCTAATAATGCCATCACTAGACTGGAAGCTCAGCTGATGTTCTGGGGAACATAATCCCACCACGAATTCAATAAAGAATCTGGAATTAAAGGTCTTATGGTGACCGTGAATCCATTGTTGATTGTTGGAAAGACCCATCTGGATCACTCGTGATCTTTAGGGAAGGAAACTGCCATTCTTACCTGGTCTGGGCCTACATGTGACTCCAGACCCACTGCAATGTGGTTGACTCTGAACTGCCCTCTGGGCAATTAGGGATGGGCAATAAATGCTGATCCAACCAGCGACACCCTCATCCAGGGAGCGAATAAAAAGAACTCCATAACATCGCTGCATTTTTTCTTTGGCGTAGATGTGACGTTGGGTACGTGATAGCAAATTTCATATTTCGCATATATTCAATGATTCCATTTACCTATTGCAAGTGTATATCTTCTCACAGATGCTACACCTGTAATATTCAGAGCATTCGTCATCCTTGCGGTGATCTGCCTGGTGGTGTTGTTTGGCCTGCTGTTATTAGCATACTTGGTGGCCAACTGGGTGAGCCGTCGCTTTCGAGGTGAGTCGATTTTTAAATATGAACTGTGACCTCCAGTCGCGTCAGGCAATTTTTGTAGTTTTCCCTGCTCCAACTGTCAAAGAATCCAAATGTTCATAGGGAGGGGGATAAGTGTTCCATTCAGAAATGTTGCTCAGTTAATCATACAGCATGAAAACAGGCCCTTTGGCCCAACTTGTCCATGCTAACCAGGCATCCCAAACTTGACTAGTTCCATTTGCCGAGATAACAAAGTGTGAAGCTGGATGAACACAGCAGGCCAAGCAGCACCTCAGGGGCACAAAAGCTGACGTTTCGGGCCTCGGCTCCACCACTTCCTGTAACATTTCATTGCACATCCGCACCACCCTTTTAAATCCTGCCCCTCTCACCTTAAACCTATGCCCCTCTAGTTTTGGACTCCCCTACCCTGGGGGGAAAAGACCTTGTCTATTCGCCCTATCCATGCCCCTCATGATTTTGTAAACCTCTCTAAGGCCACCCCTCAGCCTCAAACGCTCCAGGGAAAATAGCCCCAGCCTGTCCAGCTTCTCCTTTATAACTCAAGCCTCCAGTCCCGGAAACATCCTTGTAAATCTGTTTTTGTACTGTTTCCAGTTTAATCGCATCTTTCCTACAGCAGGGGTGACCAGAATTCTACACAGTACTGTGGTCTTGCCCATGTCTTGTAACATGACATCCCAACTCCAGTACTCAATGCTCTGCCCGAAATGCGTGCACTTCTCAATGTGCACCTCAACCTTAATGTATATCCACTGCAGTGTACAGCAGAGTTTATTTTCCACAATGTGTGTTCCTATATATTTGCATTTTAGATTTAGAACATAGAACATAGAACATAGAACAGTACAGCACAGAACAGGCCCTTCAGCCCACAATGTTGTGCCGACCATTGATCCTCATGTATGCACCCTCAAATTTCTGTGACCATATGCATGTCCAGCAGTCTCTTAAATGACCCCAATGACCTTGCTTCCACAACTGCTGCTGGCAATGCATTCCATGCTCTCACAACTCTCTGTGTAAAGAACCTGCCTCTGACATCCCCTCTATACTTTCCACCAACCAGCTTAAAACTATGACCCCTCGTGCTAGCCATTTCTGCCCTGGGAAATAGTCTCTGGCTATCAACTCTATCTATGCCTCTCATTATCTTGTATATCTCAATTAGGTCCCCTCTCCTCCTCCTTTTCTCCAATGAAAAGAGACCGAGCTCAGTCAACCTCTCTTCATAAGATAAGCCCTCCAGTCCAGGCAGCATCCTGGTAAACCTCCTCTGAACCCTCTCCAAAGCATCCACATCTTTCCTATAATACGGCGACCAGAACTGGACGCAGTATTCCAAGTGCGGTCTAACCAAAGTTTTATAGAGCTGCAACAAGATCTCACGCCTCTTAAACTCAATCCCCCTGTTAATGAAAGCCAAAACACCATATGCTTTCTTAACAACCCTGTCCACTTGGGTGGCCATTTTAAGGGATCTATGAATCTGCACACCAAATCCCTCTGTTCCTCCACACTGCCAAGAATCCTATCCTTAATCCTGTACTCAGCTTTCAAATTCGACTTTCCAAAATGCATCACCTCGCATTTATCCAGGTTGAACTCCAGCTGCCACCTCTCAGCCCATCTCTGCATCCTGTCAATGTCCCGCTGCAGCCTACAACAGCCCTCTATACTGTCAACAACACCTCCGACCTTTGTGTCGTCTGCAAACTTGCTGACACATCCTTCAATCCCCTCATCCGAGTCATTAATAAAAATTACTAACAGCAGAGGCCCAAGGACAGAGCCCTGTGGAACCCCACTCACCACTGACTTCCAGGCAGAATATTTTCCTTCTACTACCACTCGCTGTCTTCTGTTGGCCAGCCAATTCTGTATCCAAGCAGCTAAGTTCTCCTGTATCCCATTCCTCCTGACCTTCTGAATGAGCCTACCATGGGGAACCTTATCAAATGCCTTACTGAAGTCCATATACACCACATCCACAGCTCGACCCTCATCAACTTTTCTAGTCACATCCTCAAAGAACTCAATAAGATTTGTGAGGCATGACCTACCCCTCACAAAGCCGTGTTGACTGTATTTGATCAAGCCATGCTCTTCCATATGGCCATAAATCCTATCCCTCAGAATCCTTTCTAACACCTTGCTCTTCTGAGGCAGTATAGCTCCATCATTTTTGAGACCGAACTTGGAGTATTGTGTACAATGTGGGTCCACTGCAGTTAAATTGGATATAGAGAAGGCTCATAGATTGTTTCAGCGATGAAGGATTATGTTGTGAAAAGAGATTGAACAGTTTAGATTAGATTCCCTACAGTGTGGAAACAGGCCCTTCGGCCCAACAAGTCCACACTGCCCCTTGAAGCATCCCACCCAGACCCATCCCCCTATAACCCACACACACCCCTGAACACTACAGGCAATTTAGCATGCCCGATCCACCGAGCCTGCACATCTTTGGACTGTGGGAGGAAACCGGAGCACCCGGAGGAAACCCACACAGACATGGGGAGAATGTACAAACTGCACACAGACCTTGCCCGAGGCGGGAGTCGAACCTGGATCCCTGGCGCTGTGAGTCTGCAGTGCTAACCACTGAGCCGCCGTGCCACCCTCTTTGGAGTTGAGAAGAATTAGAGGAGATATAATGGAGGTAGACAAGATGTGAAAAGGGCCTTAGCAAGGTGAATGTGGAGAGGATGTTCCCCCTTACAGGCCAGGTTAGAATCAGGGGCTCCAAACGTGAATATGCTTAAAGCTTAGTGACAGAGGCTGGGGGGACTTTTTCATAGAGGTTTCCAAAGTTATGAGGGACATGGACAGGTTGAATAGCCTAGGTCTTCTCTCCGAGGTAGGGGAGTTCAGAACTAGAGACCATGGCTTTAAGGTGAGAGGGCAAAGGTTGAAAAGGGACTTGAGGGGCAAAATTTTCATGCAGAGGATGGTGCGTGTACGGAACGAGCTGCCAGAGAAAATGGGAGAGGTGAATACAATTACAGCATTTAAAAGGCATTTGGATGGGGACATGAATAGGAAGGATTTCGAGAGCAAATGAGAATTGATTAATTTAGGATATTTGGTCAGCTTTGATGGGCCAGACCGAAGGGTCTGCTTCAATGCTGTACATCTCTAGGACTGTAAATGAACCAGGCAAATATAGATAAGACTTGCCTTCTAATATCCCACATTCAACATGATGAAAATATGGGTAATCTTTTGAAATCTCCAAGATTTTCCCAAGGCCCAGAGACAAAGAAATCTCTACAATTACTCTACAACTTCCATGAGCCCCATGTAGTTCATACTGCATGCAGATGTCTTTCAGAATTTTCACAGTTGCTCAACTATCACAAAGCCCTCACTACACAGAGTTAACTGGTCTGGGACTTCCCTGAGCCCCCAGTTATACAGAAACCTCTCAGGCAAACAACAGCCCTGCCGAACTTAATCTCATTGTCCCTCTCTCTCACTCACACACACACACACACACACACACACACACACAAATACACATACTCACACACACCACACACTCTCTCACACAGGCACACACACACACACACACACACACACACAATCTCTCTCACACACACTCACATGCTCACACGCACACTCTGTCCCTCTCTCTCTCTCTCTCTCTCAGACACACACACACAAACACACACACACACATATTCTCACACGCACACATACACAATCTCTCTCACACACACTCACACGTGCACACTCTCTCACACACACACATACAAACACACATACTCACAGACACACACGCTCTCTCTCTCACACACACTCACGTACACACACACACTCTCACACACTCTCTCTCTGACGCACTCTCTCTCTCTCACACACACACACTCTCTCTCTCACACACTCTCACACATACACACACACTCTCACACATACACACACACTCTCACACATACACACACACTCTCACACACTCTCTCTCTCTGACGCACTCCCTCTCACACACACACACACACACACACACACACACACACACACACACACACACACACACACACACACACAGCCTGCACCTTTGAACCCCTATCCATGAACCACTCAACGATACGGAGTTACCTCCTGTCAAGCCTTGCAACAAGCCCAGGCTTATCGCTGTGGAGACCTGAATGTCACTGAGGAGCAAACTTTATTAACCCGCACCTTTAGGAAAAAGACTGTGCAGGTCTTCAAATATTCCAGATAGTCAAAAAGCTCGCATAATCGCAGTAAACCCTGAGCCAAGCAAAGCTTTAAAACGTCAAAATCCCTCCACAAAATCCACCTCCTAAAATAAATGTTTAAAAAAAACATATGGGGCACCTCAGGGGTTAACGCTGCAGCCACACAGCGCCAGGGCCCCGGGTTCATCCCACCCTCGGGCAACTGTCTGTGTGGAGCTTGCACATTCTCCCCGTGTCTGTGTGGGTTTCCTCCGGGTGCTCTGGTTTCCTCCTGAAGTCCAAAGACATGCAGGTTAGGGTGGATTGGCTGTGCCAAATTACCCATAGTGCCCAGGGATGTGCAGGTTAGGGTGGATTGGCCGTGTTAAATTACCCATAGTGCCCAGGGACATGCAGGTTAGGGTGGATTGGCCGTGCTAAATTACTCATAGTGCTCAGGGATGTGCAGGTTAGGGTGGATTGGCCGTGCTAAATTACCCATAGTGCCCAGGGATGTGCAGGTTAGGGTGGATTGGCTGTGCTAAATTACCCATAGTGCCTAGGGATGTGCAGGTTAGGGTGGATTGGCCATGTTAAATTACCCATAGTGCCCAGGGATGTGCAGGTTAGGGTGGATTGGCCATGCTAAATTACCCATAGTGCCCAGGGATGTGCGGGTTAGGGTGGATTGGCCAGGCTAAATTACCCATAGTGCCCAGGGATGTGCGGGTTAGGGTGGGTTGGCCATGCTAAATTACCCATAGTGCCCAGGGATGTGCAGGTTAGGGTGGATTGGCCATGTTAAATCACCCATAGTGCCCAGGGATGTGCGGGTTAGGGTGGATTGGCCAGGCTAAATTACCCATAGTGCCCAGGGATGTGCAGGTTTGGCTGTGCTAAATTACACTTTGCGTTCATGGATATGTAGATTAGGTGTGTTATAAGGGAATGGGTCTGGGTGGGATGCTCTGAGGGTCAGTATGGATTTGTTGGGCCGAAGTGCCTGTTTCCACATGTGGGGATTCTCTGATCTACCCCATAAGAGTGACATAGCACCTATGATTAGAAAATATCTGCCCCTGAGTAACTCCTGCAGAGATGGCTTTGAGTGGAGGCGACTGACCTCCAGCAACTTCTAATGCACCAGGTATGACACCATCCATCGGAGAGTTTGCCCCTGATCCCTAGCGTTGGCCAGTTTTGTTGGGGCTCCTTGATGCCACGCTTTGTCCAATGTGACCTTGATGTCGAGGGCTGTCCCTCTCACCGTCACCTCTGGAATCAAGCTCTTTCAGCCATGTTTGAGCCAAAGCTGTAATGAGGTCAGAGGCTGAGTGGATTTGGAACCCAAACTGGGCATCGCCGAGCAGAGACAGTAGGAACTGCCGATACTGGAGTCTGAGATAATAAGGTGTGGAGCTGGATGGACACAGCAGGCCGAGCAGCATCAGAGGAGCAGGAAGGCTAACGTTTCGGGCCTAGACCCTTCCTCAGAGCAGGTTCACTGAGCAGGTTGTTACTGAATAGCTGCTACATGATAGCACCAATTTCTAAATATGGTGTTAGTTTGTGCGCTGCAATTCTCTCAAATAGAAGCAATTAAATTAGGCAATACTGAAATGTGGTTGAAATACATCTCTTTTCCTTCTCCTATTTTAGTTTCATTTCTTTATTAAGTAACTGGTTTTTCCCAATACTGTTAAACTCTGCAAAAGGCCGATCACACTTCCTCAGTCCGAAACAAAAGCTGGTCTCACTGCAACAGCAGCAACATCAAAAAACTTAATTCTTCTGTTTAATTTGTTCACAGGGTGTGGGTGCCATTGACTGAGCCAACACTAATTGCCCAATTTATAAATTGCCTCGGCTAAATAGTAGGTCTTCCACGTAAAGATATTGAAGGAAGAAACAGAAAAGGGGACTGAAAAAATCGCAGATGCGTTTCATAGAGACATAGAGCTGCACGGTGCGGAAACAGACGCTTCGGCCCAACTTGTCCGTGCTGACCCAGATATCCTAAATTAATCCAGTCCCATTTGCCAGCATTTGTCCCATATCCCTCTAACCCCTTCCTATCCATGTCCCCATCCAGATGCCTTTTAAATGCTGTAACTGTACCAGCCCCCATCACTTCCTCTGGCAGCTCATTCCATACACGCACCACCCTCTGTGTGAAAAAGTTGCCCCTCAGGTCCCTTTTCAATCTTTCCCCTCTCACCTTAAACCTATGCCCCTCTAGTTTTGGGCTCCCCTTCCCTTGGTTGTTCACCCTATCCATGTTCCTCATGATTTTAAAAACTCCTGTAAGGTCACCAGTTCAGATAAAAGTGAGTTACATCATTTTGGTAAAACAAACAAGGACCTTGGCTAATGTTATAGAACAGAGAGACCTGGGGGTTCAGGTATGTAATTCTCTCAATTGTGTGTGTGTGTGTGTGTGTGTGTGTGTTTATCTGTGTGTTAGTGTGTGTGTGTGTGTGTGTGTGTTTATCTGTGTGTGTGTGTTTGTGTGTGTGTGTGCGTGTGTGTGGGTGTTTATCTGTGTGTGTGTGCGTGTGTGTATCTGTGTGTGTGTGCATGTGTGTGCGTGTATGTCTGTGTGTGTATCTGCGTGCGTGTGTGTGTGTGTGTGTGTGTGTGTGTGTGTGTGTGTGAGTGTGTGTGTGTGTGTGTGTGTGTGAGTGTGTGTGCCCTTTCAAATGGGACCTATTTCTCTGGAGCCTAGGAGTTGAGAAGTGACCTCACATAAAGTCATGAGGGTTATGGACAAGGTGAATGGTGGGTGCCTTTTCTGTGGGGGGGGGGTGGATTTTGAGACTAGAGGACACATTTTTAATGTGAGGGGGACTTATTTTTGAAAAGACCTAAGGGGCAACTTTTTTACACAAGAGTGGTTCATGTGTGGAATGAACTTTCGGAGGAAAGTGGTGAATGTGGGTACAGTTACAATGTTTAAAAGACATTTAGATAAGATAGGAAAAATTTGGAAGGATATGGCTTAGGAGCAGGCAGGTGGAACTGGTTTAGTTTGGGGATCTGGTTGACGATAGGATTTTTCCCACTCTGTATGTCTCTGGGACTCCATGACCAGGAAAAGCAATGGCCTAATAATGCCATCACTAGACTGGAAGCTCAGCTGATGTTCTGGGGAACATAATCCCACCACGAATTCAATAAAGAATCTGGAATTAAAGGTCTTATGGTGACCGTGAATCCATTGTTGATTGTTGGAAAGACCCATCTGGATCACTCGTGATCTTTAGGGAAGGAAACTGCCATTCTTACCTGGTCTGGGCCTACATGTGACTCCAGACCCACTGCAATGTGGTTGACTCTGAACTGCCCTCTGGGCAATTAGGGATGGGCAATAAATGCTGATCCAACCAGCGACACCCTCATCCAGGGAGCGAATAAAAAGAACTCCATAACATCGCTGCATTTTTTCTTTGGCGTAGATGTGACGTTGGGTACGTGATAGCAAATTTCATATTTCGCATATATTCAATGATTCCATTTACCTATTGCAAGTGTATATCTTCTCACAGATGCTACACCTGTAATATTCAGAGCATTCGTCATCCTTGCGGTGATCTGCCTGGTGGTGTTGTTTGGCCTGCTGTTATTAGCATACTTGGTGGCCAACTGGGTGAGCCGTCGCTTTCGAGGTGAGTCGATTTTTAAATATGAACTGTGACCTCCAGTCGCGTCAGGCAATTTTTGTAGTTTTCCCTGCTCCAACTGTCAAAGAATCCAAATGTTCATAGGGAGGGGGATAAGTGTTCCATTCAGAAATGTTGCTCAGTTAATCATACAGCATGAAAACAGGCCCTTTGGCCCAACTTGTCCATGCTAACCAGGCATCCCAAACTTGACTAGTTCCATTTGCCGAGATAACAAAGTGTGAAGCTGGATGAACACAGCAGGCCAAGCAGCACCTCAGGGGCACAAAAGCTGACGTTTCGGGCCTCGGCTCCACCACTTCCTGTAACATTTCATTGCACATCCGCACCACCCTTTTAAATCCTGCCCCTCTCACCTTAAACCTATGCCCCTCTAGTTTTGGACTCCCCTACCCTGGGGGGAAAAGACCTTGTCTATTCGCCCTATCCATGCCCCTCATGATTTTGTAAACCTCTCTAAGGCCACCCCTCAGCCTCAAACGCTCCAGGGAAAATAGCCCCAGCCTGTCCAGCTTCTCCTTTATAACTCAAGCCTCCAGTCCCGGAAACATCCTTGTAAATCTGTTTTTGTACTGTTTCCAGTTTAATCGCATCTTTCCTACAGCAGGGGTGACCAGAATTCTACACAGTACTGTGGTCTTGCCCATGTCTTGTAACATGACATCCCAACTCCAGTACTCAATGCTCTGCCCGAAATGCGTGCACTTCTCAATGTGCACCTCAACCTTAATGTATATCCACTGCAGTGTACAGCAGAGTTTATTTTCCACAATGTGTGTTCCTATATATTTGCATTTTAGATTTAGAACATAGAACATAGAACATAGAACAGTACAGCACAGAACAGGCCCTTCAGCCCACAATGTTGTGCCGACCATTGATCCTCATGTATGCACCCTCAAATTTCTGTGACCATATGCATGTCCAGCAGTCTCTTAAATGACCCCAATGACCTTGCTTCCACAACTGCTGCTGGCAATGCATTCCATGCTCTCACAACTCTCTGTGTAAAGAACCTGCCTCTGACATCCCCTCTATACTTTCCACCAACCAGCTTAAAACTATGACCCCTCGTGCTAGCCATTTCTGCCCTGGGAAATAGTCTCTGGCTATCAACTCTATCTATGCCTCTCATTATCTTGTATATCTCAATTAGGTCCCCTCTCCTCCTCCTTTTCTCCAATGAAAAGAGACCGAGCTCAGTCAACCTCTCTTCATAAGATAAGCCCTCCAGTCCAGGCAGCATCCTGGTAAACCTCCTCTGAACCCTCTCCAAAGCATCCACATCTTTCCTATAATACGGCGACCAGAACTGGACGCAGTATTCCAAGTGCGGTCTAACCAAAGTTTTATAGAGCTGCAACAAGATCTCACGCCTCTTAAACTCAATCCCCCTGTTAATGAAAGCCAAAACACCATATGCTTTCTTAACAACCCTGTCCACTTGGGTGGCCATTTTAAGGGATCTATGAATCTGCACACCAAATCCCTCTGTTCCTCCACACTGCCAAGAATCCTATCCTTAATCCTGTACTCAGCTTTCAAATTCGACTTTCCAAAATGCATCACCTCGCATTTATCCAGGTTGAACTCCAGCTGCCACCTCTCAGCCCATCTCTGCATCCTGTCAATGTCCCGCTGCAGCCTACAACAGCCCTCTATACTGTCAACAACACCTCCGACCTTTGTGTCGTCTGCAAACTTGCTGACACATCCTTCAATCCCCTCATCCGAGTCATTAATAAAAATTACTAACAGCAGAGGCCCAAGGACAGAGCCCTGTGGAACCCCACTCACCACTGACTTCCAGGCAGAATATTTTCCTTCTACTACCACTCGCTGTCTTCTGTTGGCCAGCCAATTCTGTATCCAAGCAGCTAAGTTCTCCTGTATCCCATTCCTCCTGACCTTCTGAATGAGCCTACCATGGGGAACCTTATCAAATGCCTTACTGAAGTCCATATACACCACATCCACAGCTCGACCCTCATCAACTTTTCTAGTCACATCCTCAAAGAACTCAATAAGATTTGTGAGGCATGACCTACCCCTCACAAAGCCGTGTTGACTGTATTTGATCAAGCCATGCTCTTCCATATGGCCATAAATCCTATCCCTCAGAATCCTTTCTAACACCTTGCTCTTCTGAGGCAGTATAGCTCCATCATTTTTGAGACCGAACTTGGAGTATTGTGTACAATGTGGGTCCACTGCAGTTAAATTGGATATAGAGAAGGCTCATAGATTGTTTCAGCGATGAAGGATTATGTTGTGAAAAGAGATTGAACAGTTTAGATTAGATTCCCTACAGTGTGGAAACAGGCCCTTCGGCCCAACAAGTCCACACTGCCCCTTGAAGCATCCCACCCAGACCCATCCCCCTATAACCCACACACACCCCTGAACACTACAGGCAATTTAGCATGCCCGATCCACCGAGCCTGCACATCTTTGGACTGTGGGAGGAAACCGGAGCACCCGGAGGAAACCCACACAGACATGGGGAGAATGTACAAACTGCACACAGACCTTGCCCGAGGCGGGAGTCGAACCTGGATCCCTGGCGCTGTGAGTCTGCAGTGCTAACCACTGAGCCGCCGTGCCACCCTCTTTGGAGTTGAGAAGAATTAGAGGAGATATAATGGAGGTAGACAAGATGTGAAAAGGGCCTTAGCAAGGTGAATGTGGAGAGGATGTTCCCCCTTACAGGCCAGGTTAGAATCAGGGGCTCCAAACGTGAATATGCTTAAAGCTTAGTGACAGAGGCTGGGGGGACTTTTTCATAGAGGTTTCCAAAGTTATGAGGGACATGGACAGGTTGAATAGCCTAGGTCTTCTCTCCGAGGTAGGGGAGTTCAGAACTAGAGACCATGGCTTTAAGGTGAGAGGGCAAAGGTTGAAAAGGGACTTGAGGGGCAAAATTTTCATGCAGAGGATGGTGCGTGTACGGAACGAGCTGCCAGAGAAAATGGGAGAGGTGAATACAATTACAGCATTTAAAAGGCATTTGGATGGGGACATGAATAGGAAGGATTTCGAGAGCAAATGAGAATTGATTAATTTAGGATATTTGGTCAGCTTTGATGGGCCAGACCGAAGGGTCTGCTTCAATGCTGTACATCTCTAGGACTGTAAATGAACCAGGCAAATATAGATAAGACTTGCCTTCTAATATCCCACATTCAACATGATGAAAATATGGGTAATCTTTTGAAATCTCCAAGATTTTCCCAAGGCCCAGAGACAAAGAAATCTCTACAATTACTCTACAACTTCCATGAGCCCCATGTAGTTCATACTGCATGCAGATGTCTTTCAGAATTTTCACAGTTGCTCAACTATCACAAAGCCCTCACTACACAGAGTTAACTGGTCTGGGACTTCCCTGAGCCCCCAGTTATACAGAAACCTCTCAGGCAAACAACAGCCCTGCCGAACTTAATCTCATTGTCCCTCTCTCTCACTCACACACACACACACACACACACACACACACACAAATACACATACTCACACACACCACACACTCTCTCACACAGGCACACACACACACACACACACACACACACAATCTCTCTCACACACACTCACATGCTCACACGCACACTCTGTCCCTCTCTCTCTCTCTCTCTCTCAGACACACACACACAAACACACACACACACATATTCTCACACGCACACATACACAATCTCTCTCACACACACTCACACGTGCACACTCTCTCACACACACACATACAAACACACATACTCACAGACACACACGCTCTCTCTCTCACACACACTCACGTACACACACACACTCTCACACACTCTCTCTCTGACGCACTCTCTCTCTCTCACACACACACACTCTCTCTCTCACACACTCTCACACATACACACACACTCTCACACATACACACACACTCTCACACATACACACACACTCTCACACACTCTCTCTCTCTGACGCACTCCCTCTCACACACACACACACACACACACACACACACACACACACACACACACACACACACACACACACACAGCCTGCACCTTTGAACCCCTATCCATGAACCACTCAACGATACGGAGTTACCTCCTGTCAAGCCTTGCAACAAGCCCAGGCTTATCGCTGTGGAGACCTGAATGTCACTGAGGAGCAAACTTTATTAACCCGCACCTTTAGGAAAAAGACTGTGCAGGTCTTCAAATATTCCAGATAGTCAAAAAGCTCGCATAATCGCAGTAAACCCTGAGCCAAGCAAAGCTTTAAAACGTCAAAATCCCTCCACAAAATCCACCTCCTAAAATAAATGTTTAAAAAAAACATATGGGGCACCTCAGGGGTTAACGCTGCAGCCACACAGCGCCAGGGCCCCGGGTTCATCCCACCCTCGGGCAACTGTCTGTGTGGAGCTTGCACATTCTCCCCGTGTCTGTGTGGGTTTCCTCCGGGTGCTCTGGTTTCCTCCTGAAGTCCAAAGACATGCAGGTTAGGGTGGATTGGCTGTGCCAAATTACCCATAGTGCCCAGGGATGTGCAGGTTAGGGTGGATTGGCTGTGCCAAATTACCCATAATGCCCAGGGATATGCTGGTTAGGGTGGATTGGCTGTGCTAAATTACCCATAGTGCCCAGGGATGTGCAGGTTAGGGTGGATTGGCCGTGCTAAATTACCCATAGTGCCCAGGGATGTGCAGGTTAGGGTGGATTGGCTGTGCCAAATTACCCATAGTGCCCAGGGATATGCTGGTTAGGGTGGATTGGCTGTGCTAAATTACCCATAGTGCCCAGGGATGTGCAGGTTCGGGTGGATTGGCCGTGCTAAATTACCCATAGTGCCCAGGGATGTGCAGGTTAGGGTGGATTGGCCATGCTAAATTACCCATAGTGCCCAGGGATGTGCAGGTTAGGGTGGATTGGCCGTGCTAAATTACCCATAGTGCCCAGGGATGCGCAGGTTAGGGTGGATTGGCTGTGCTAAATTACCCATAGTGCCCAGGGATGTGCAGGTTAAGGTGGATTGGCCATGCTAAATTACCCATAGTGCCCAGGGATGTGCAGGTTAGGGTGGGATTGGCCGTGCTAAATTACCCATAGTGCCCAGTGATGTGCAGGTTAGGGTGGATTGGCCGTGCTAAATTACCCATAGTGCCCAGGGATGTGCAGGTTAGGGTGGATTGGCCGTGCTAAATTACCCATAGTGCCCAGGGATGTGCAGGTTAAGGTGGATTGGCTGTGCTAAATTACCCATAGTGCCCAGGGATGTGCAGGTTAGGGTGGGATTGGCCGTGCTAAATTACCCATAGTGCCCAGTGATGTGCAGGTTAGGGTGGATTGGCCGTGCTAAATTACCCATAGTGCCCAGTGATGTGCAGGTTAGGGTGGGTTGGCCATGCTAAATTACCCATAGTGCCCAGGGATGTGCAGGTTAGGGTGGATTGGCCATGCTAAATTACCCATAGTGCCCAGGGATGTGCAGGTTAGGGTGGATTGACCAGGCTAAATTACCCATAGTGCCTGGGTGGGAAATGCAGGGATAGGGTAGGGGGTGGGTCTGAGTGGGATGCTCAATGGAGGGTCGCTATGGACATGATAGGCTGAATGGCCTGCTTCTGCAGTGTGAGGGTCCTATGAAAAGTAGTCGAGATTTAACACTAGGGTATTGAGGTAACACAAATAATACGAGGGGAACGAATGGTCTCTTGGTGTTATTACTGGACTGTTAATCCAGAGACCTGGATAATGTTCTGGGCACACGGGTTTGAATCCCGCCACGGCAGGTGGTGGAATTTGAACTCAATTTTTTTAAAAAATCTGAATTAAGAAGGTAATACTGACCATGGATCCATTGCCAACTGTCGGAAAAACCCATCTGGTTCACCAATGTCCTTCAGGGAAGGAAATTGCCATCCTTACCTGGCCCGGATTACATGTGACTCCAGACCCACAGCAACGTGGTTGACTCTTAACTGCCCTCTGGGCAGATAAATCTGGGTGATAAATGCTGCCTGGCCAGTGATGTCTCCTCCTCATAATGAATAAAGAGGAGAAAAAGATGGATCATGGTACTTGAGGTGTATGTATTTGTGTGTGTGTGTGTGTGTGTGTGTGTGTGTGTGTGTGTGTGTGTGTGTGTGTGTGTGCGCGTGCGTGCCTCTGTGTGTGCATGCCTGTGTGTGTGTGTGTGTGTGAGTGTGTGTGCGCGTGCCTGTGTGTGTGCGTGCGTGTTGTGTGTGTGTGTGTGTGTGTGTGAGTGAGTGTGTGTGCGCGTGCCTGTGTGTATGCGTGCGTGCCTGTGTGTGCATGCCTGTGTGTGTGCGCGTGTGTGTGTGTGAGTGTGTGTGTGTAGATTTTTTTAACCAGTTCATCAAGAGTGTCTATGTTCCAGGTGTTGGTTTAATTTTGCTGGCGTTTTGGAATAGTTAAATATAGCCCAGTCTGAATCGTCTCAGTTCTTCAAATGTTGCACTGTTCAGCGGGAGGGAGCTTTTTCTAGCTGCACGGTTAACTGCGGCAAAGGAAGGAACAGATAGATAGACACAAATGTTTTTGGGTGGGTGGGTGGATGGACAGATAGAGGAATGGATTGATGGATATTCACAGATGTTTTCAGATAGATAGTTAATGGTGACAAGGCCTAGAGTAGATTGGTCGGTAAGTATGTTTGAAATTGTCCTTGGAAAATTAATTATTTACAATCCATTGACATGCAGTTGGATGTGATTATACGCCGTAGAGATCTGGTTCCATAGGGAGGGCAGATCATGGAGTCTAGCTCGCTTCAAGAATAGGCAGCGTGTTCGAGTCAACATCAAATTATATTCTGACAATGACTAACCATGTCTGTTGGTATTCTTTTCCCTATGGTTTAGTTGCTGGGAGGAACTCAACGAGGATGGATCTGGATGAGGTATGGACTGCAAAAATCTTTTTTTGATATGCCAGAGCAATATGATGGAGCTCAGTCACGGTGTGTGAGTGACGATTAAATCCATCAGGTGGACCATTGGTTCAGAGCAATAAAAGGAGAATTTGAATGAGCAACATTGAGGAAGACTAGAGTGAAGATTAGATTTTCTGGCTAAGTTTTCATGCTGACCCAGAGGTTTTGAGATTGCTCAGATGCTGGTCAAACCCAGTTCAGACTTGGTGCACTCCCCCATTTTACATTTTGTGTCCCTGGGGAGGTATGTTGTAGTGGGCCAAAGTCCCATCTAGATATGGGTAATAACATCGCCAAACAGGTTGAAAATATCTACAGACGATCCCCTGGGAGACGAATGGGTTCTATTCCTTTGTACAGTGTAAAGTCAAATTGTAAGCAAGTCAGAACACAATACAGTACAGCATAAAAGGTCTGTTCATAAGTATAAACAAAACCTTGGAACCTTAAAATAAACTGTAAGATGGGATCTCCTTTGTAAGCACGGTCATCCCTCTATAAGTCCAATGATATGCTCAAACAATTGAGCCCTACTCAGGCCTTGCCTATGATATTAAAGTCTGGCTTTTCAGTCTAATTTTGGGTGATATTGTGCCTTAGGAAGGTGACGATTTCCTGTGTTGAACTGATGCCCAGTTAAGGAGGCTCAGGAGAATTCACTTCCAGAAAGACACATCAATTTTATGGGTGCACCGTAGAAAGTGGTCTATCTGCTTTGCCCAGGGCTCTAAGAAACTACAGAGAAGTTGCGAATGCTACCCAGACCATCAAGCAGGCCAACCTTCCATCTATTGACTCCGTCTACAGTTCCCAATTCCTCGGGAAGACAGCCAACATCATCAAAGAACCCTCCCACTCCAGCTACAAAATCTTCCAACCTCTTCAAGTCAGGCAGAAAGGCTTAAACACACATATCAATGGATTCAAGAGCTAATGGGAACTGCAGATGCTGGAGAATCCGAGATAACAAAGTGTGGAGCTGGATGAACACAGCAGGCCAAGCAGCATCTCAGGAGCACAAAAGCTGACGTTTCGGGCCTCGACCCTTCATCAGAGAAGGCCCGAAACGTCAGCTTTTGTGCTCCTGAGATGCTGCTTGGCCTGCTGTGTCCATCCAGCCTCACATTTTGTTATCAATAGATTCAAGAACAGTTTCTTCCCTGCTGTTAATGGACTACGGAATAGATCTCTCAAATTTTATATCTAATGTTGATCTCTCTCTTTGTGCACGTCTCTGCAACCACAACATTGTATCCTTCGCCCTGTTTTACTACCCTAACTCACTTTATACAGTATGATTTGCCTATAATGCATGCAAAAACAGAACTTTGGTTTGGTGTGGGGTTGCTGTCTCCTTTTCCCTGGTCAATTCCTGGTCCTCAATCGCATGTAATAATAAATTACCCGGTTGTTACTGAGTTGGTGTTCATGTATCATCAGTACCAGCCCTTCCCACAGTCAGGATGTTGAGGGAGACACCGATGTCAGTTCAGGGATAACAAGGTGTAGAGCTGGATGAACACAGCAGGGCCAAGCAGCATCAGAGGAGCAGGAAGGCTGATGTTTCGGGCCTAGACCCTTCTTCAGAAATGGCCCATTCAGGGACAGTCATTGGTTATGGGTGAAAGACCATTAGTTCTAACTTTGCAGATTATTGCTTAAGGCATCGCTGCCACTTGTCAAACAAGATATTCTGGTTGTTCTTATTCACAGCTGTCATGCTATAGCAGAGGTCCTTTGGCCCATTGAGTCTGTACTGTTAAAATACACTAAATCTACACTAGTCCTAATTTCCTGTCCTAGGCCCATAGCATTGAATATTTTGACATTCCCAAGTGCTTTGTAAAAGGTCATGAGATTTCCCACCTCAACCCACCCTCCCAGCATTGCATCCCAGACCCTTTGGGCGAAACATAGGTCCCTCAAAACCCCTCTAAACCTCTAGACCTTCACTTTCAAATGACGCTTCCCTTGTTGTTGACCCCTTTGACGAAGAGGAACAGTCGGTTCCTGCCCATGCTGTCCATGCCCCTCCTAATCTTATACACTTCTATCAGGTCCCGCTCCCGCTTTCCCTGCTCCAAAGAAAACAAGCCGAGCTTATCCAGTCTCTCTCTTCATCGCTAAACTGCTCCTTCCTGGGGCAACATCCTGGCTTATCTGCCTCTCCAGTGCAACCACAGCCTTCCTGTAGTGTGGAGATCAAACCTGCACAGGGGGCTCCAGTTCTGATGAAGACATTGACTCTCTTGCTCCTCTGGTGCAGCCTGGCCTGCCGTGTTTCTCCAGCTCCAGGTTGCATCAGTCTAACTGTGACCTCAAAAAGGTTCTGTACAGCTCCCTGTCCCTGTGGCCGTCTTATTAACCACTTCTTAGCCAGTCTTGCCACTTTCAGGGGGTCTATGGACAAGAACTCCAAGATGCTCCTCTGAGCTCCCAAGGGTCTTGCTGTTCATTGAGTACTCGCTTGTCTCGCGTTGAAATGTCGATATTTTGCTGACCGAAGCCTGCAACTGAAAGGCAGAGTAACGCGCATTGATAAAAGTTTTCACCATGGCAAAACATGTTATTTTTCAACAGTGCCCCAGTGAAATTGTGTACACATCTGTGAATATCCAACAGCAGAATGTGAGATTGCCGAAGAAATATTGCCATGAGGATGATGTTGATTCAGAAGGCACTGTCTATAGTGTTCTCAAACACAAATAGATTTATTCCGTTCATTACGGAGTGATGTGATGTTTAAAATTTAGTTTACAGGTAGGTAGTCACATTAATGTGTGCATTTTGATCAATCAGTGGCCAACCCTATCATTGATGGTGATAACACAATCATGACTGTCCATACTTTTTTAAAAGAACCTGTCAGAGATGTTATGGCATGCATCTGGAGCAGGTGGAACTTGAACGCAGGCCTCCTGGCTCACAGGCAGAGACACTACCGCCACACCATGAAAGGTGCAAATTTACACAGAAGCCCACGCACATCTGATACCCTGAGACCACGAAGTCAGCCAACAGATCCTGTAGCCACATCCCACATTGAAAAGCAATGTAATACCAGCAGCAGGAATGACCATAAGACAGGAGTAGACCATCCTGCTCTACCATTCGACAGGATCATGTCTGATCCACGTTCCTGCCATTTCCCCGTGAATCTTGATTCCCCTGTTGATCTATCTCAGCCTTAAATATACTCAAGGACTCAGCTCCCACAGCTCTCTGTGGCAAGGAGTTCCTGAAACTCTCAACCATCTGAGAGAAGAAATTCTTCCTCATCTCAGTCTTAGATTGGCTCCCTTTTATTCTGAGACTGTGCCCTCTGGTCTGAGATTCTCCCATGAGGGTACACATCCTCGCAGCATTGACCCTGTTTAAGCCCCTTAGGGGTCACATCTGTTTCGATGAAATCACCTCTCATTTGTCTAAACTCCAACGAGTAGAGTCCCAACCTGTTTAACCTTTGCTCATAAAACAATCCCTCTGTAATGGGAATCATCCCAGTGAACCTTCTGTGAACTGTCTCCAATGAAGTAGTAGCTTTTGTTAAATAAGGAAGCCAAAACAGCCCATAGTACTCCAGATGTGGTCACACCAACACATTGAATGCAACTGTTTCTTTTTGAAGGATCGTGCAAATTTATACTATGGAAGGAGGCCATTCTGTTTTTCATGTATATGCCTCTTGATAAACAGCTATCTAATCTGATCCCACTTCATTCAGTCCACAGCTTGGTATATTGCAGCATTCCAAATGAATATACAAGAGATTTTCATTTTAAATTGTTGTGCTGGTTTGTCCATTTATGATGATTTCGGGCAACGAATTTCAGAGCCCTGTCACCCTCTCACTGCTCCTCAAATTCACTTGAATCTTACTCAAAGACATTTTGTGCCTTGTGGTTATTGAACTGTTTGCTGAGCTCTCTTAATGTCATTGTTAATATGTTATATTTTGGAAAACATTAATGCTATCGTATAAAATAACTATCTTCTATGTCAAATGTTGTCAGCCAAAACTGATTGCAAATAACATATTAACTCAGTTGTATATTCCTTTGGATATATATGAAACTATAAACATTGCAGTGTGGTGATATGCTTTCCTCATTGCCTATTATATTTGCATTCTGCTCATAATGTGAGTTGATCAGGTTGTTAATGTCATAGCTCAGCAGGTCTGGCAGCATCTGTGAAGGAAAACACAGAGTTAATGTTTTAGGTCCAGTGACCCTTCCTCAGTTCTTTCGCTTGTTTTCATAGTGTCACAGTCTGTTCCACTCCTCTGGTACATTTACCCTTGTTGTTGATTGAAATGATGTGATGATAATCCTTTTTGGAACCTCTATGAACAATCACCACATCATTGGAGCAGCTGAGGCCCTTCAGCCCATCAAGCCCATGTAATCCATTCTCATCTCCCCAGCTGCTGCCCATGTGGCCCTATATGTGTGTGTATCCTTAAGTGCTTATGCAATATTTTATTATTCAAAAATAAGTCGTAGTCATACAACACCAAAACAGTCCCTTCAGTTCAACCCGTCCATGCCAACCAGGTATCCTAAACTGAACTCGTCTAATTTGCCAGCATTTGGCCCATATCCCTCTAAACCCTTCCTATCCATGTACATGTCCAAATGTCACTGAACCAGCCTCCACCACTGCCAATTCCATACACGCACCACCCTCTGCATGAAAAAGTTGCCCCTCAGGTCCCTTTTAAACCCTTCCCCTCTCGCCTTAAGCCCATGTCCTCCAATTTTGGACTCCTGTACCCTGGGGAAGAGACCTTTCTATTCACCTTTTATCCATGTCCCTCATGATTTTCTAAACCTCTATAAGGCCACCCATCGCCCTCCGCTTCTCCAGAGGAAGGAAATCCCAGCCTATCAAGCCTCTCCTGATAACTCAAACTGTCCAGTCTACTCCTGCATGTCTACCCCTAGCTGCCCTTGATCTGAGTGGCTTGCAGGAGGCACTTGAGAGTCAACCACATTGCTGTGGGTCTGGAGTCACATGTCGGCCAGACCAGAGCTCTCCCCTGAATGGCATTAATGAGCAGAGGCAGCAAAGTATGCAGCTGGGGGAACACAGCAGGCCGGGTGGCATCAGAGGAGCAGGAAACTTGACATTTCAGGTCAGGACCCCTTTTCAGAAATGGGCTGAAGAAGGGTCCCGACCCAAAACGTTAACTTTCCTGCTCCCCTGATGCTGCCTGGCCTGCTGTGTTCCTCCTGCTTCACACTCTTATCTCTGACCCCAGCATCTGCAGTTCTTGCTATCTTATTAATGAGCCAGACGGGCTGTTCCTGACAATCATGGTCATCCATAGATTTTTGATTCCAGATTATTTTTTTGAAAATTAAATTCACATATCTGTTGTGGCAGGATTTGAACCCAGATCCTCAGAATGTTAGCTGAGCTTCTGGCTCCTTACTCCAGCAGTAAAAACAATAGGCCATTACTTCTTGTGAATTGGCCTCTTATTGCATCTGCTTCTGACAAATCATCTCACCATGGATTCCTGATCGCACCAACTCACTGTTTGTACAACTACATCATCAAGTCATCTTTGGTTCCTTGATCATACAGCACCAATCAGTAAGAGCTAACTGAAGAAATTCCTACAGGTCCACGTGTTCCTGAATTTATTTGAATGTGGCTCCTCTTAGCAATCCTCCCCAACATCTTAATGTCTCTTCAAAAGTGTGATGTCCAGAATTAAACCAGAAGAGGTCAAACTGGTTGCTCATAAAGGCTCCCTTGCTTGCCTGTGCTAATGGCTCTATGGACGATGTATGAAAGTTGTTGACTGGCTCGCCGATCTGTCTTATTTTTTTGCTGGTCTGCGTCGCTGGATCCTCTAGTAATTTGTTTCTTTGGCTATTGGGATGTCAATTGATGTGAAGAAAGCAGGTGATGTCAAAGGATACCATAATCTCATCATCGCTGATTTTTATGTCCTTCAGGGTATCGAGCTCGTCTTGAGTTGGGTGGATGGAGTGTGGTGATCCATCTGATCGGTGTTTCAATCTCTGTTGCAGGTCCTTGGCCAGTTTTTGTGAAGTTGTGCGTGGTAGGGAGACAGCGGGCCTGAGGGGGGTGTCTGGTTTGTGTAATTTAGGAAGCCCATAGGAGGAGGGGGTGTTTGTGCCTTTTGGTTTCACTGCCTGTTTTGGTTATCTGCCTTGCATCCTTTAGTCTCTTCAGTGCCTGGGCGATCCTATTACTTCGCTGCGGTGATGGGACTATCGCCACCTTTTGGTAAGTGATTGTATCTGCAAGCAATGCCTCTGCCCTGTATTAGTCTGTCTCCTCTCCACCTATCTTCTCCTCTATCCATCTTCTATCTGCCTCCCCTTGTCTTCCCTATTTATCTCAGAACCCCTTTCCCCTCCCCCATTTCTGAAGAAGAGTCTAAGCCCAAAACGTCAGCTTTCCTGCTCCTGAGATGCTGCTTGGCCTGCTGTGTCCATCCAGCTCCACACCTTGTTGTCTCAGATTCTACAGCATCGGCAGCTCTTACTATCTCTATTACCCAGCTGTTGCGTTGAGCCTATCGCCACCTGTTGTTAAGTGTTTGTATCTGCGAGCAATGCCTGTGCTTTGTTAACGTTACCTGGTTTGTTCATAATGAAAGCCATGCTCCCTTTGTCTGCTGGTAGGACTGTGATGTTCTTGTCTTTCCCGAGTTTATCTAGTGCTTTTCCCTCTGCTGTGCTCAGGGTGTCGCCTTTGTTCCTTCTGCGACGTGTGGCGATTATAGTTTTCCAGGGGGATGGTGGCGTTTTGTCCATGAATTTGTTGCCGTTTCATGTATTTTCCAGAGTGGTCATGAAGTCTGTTCTGTTCACATCTTTGCTATTATAGTACAGCCCTGAATAATAGGACATCTTTCTCAGTTTCTGTTGTCTAATAGATAAGTTTCTTACCCATGTGTCCGATCCCATTATCTCTGATACTATTGTTTTCCCTGTTTTTGTGGTGGATCAGTTCGGCAAGTTTCTCCTGTAGTTCACATCTGTTCTTAGTTTTGGTTTTGCGTTGGCTGATGTTGATGGCCTGTTCTAGGGTTGTAGCCCATTGCTGGTCTGCATAGTTGAGATACTGTGATTTTTGGCATGCAATTTCTCATTCGTACCTTTGGAGTTAATAATGGGCATCATTACTCAGTGCTCGTGGCATTCTGCGTCCATTCTGCTCGGCTATTTTATTTGCCTTTATTTAGGTTGTTGAGTGAAGCTCCGTGTTTCACGTTGCAGGGCAGTGCCTGGTTCCCGAGGCATTTGTGGAGAAAGTGAAGTTGTTCGCGGGGACGAGCTCAGTCGGCTGGCGAAGGTGTCCCACTGTCGAGCTGTTTTTAGCGTGTTATGCCTGTAGCTGTTCAAAGTTTCGGCAAAGATCAGTGAGCAAGTCAGCAACCTCATCTGCAACCTGAGTTACAGATCTTTGCCAAAACCTTAAATGCATAAAAGTTGTGCCTGTAACCTAAAGGTATTTGTCTCCTGTTAGCTCAGTTCGTTGGGCGGCTAACTTGCAAAGTAGAGTGGTGCTCACTTTGTCAGCTCAATTCCCACATCCAGCTGATGTTGCCATGGAGGACTCGCCGATCCAACCGTTTCCCCTTGCCTGAGGCTTGGTGACCGTTAGGTTAAGCATCTTGTCCTTCTGTCCGATAAGAGGTCATCCCAGGGCGGGGGTGGATCGGGCTATTTTGAATTGACCTTTGACATCGGCTCAGAGCTAAAGCACGTGCTCTGTTGCAGATGCACCTTGTTCAGTCTCAGATGCTTTTATGTTCTGCCTTGAACCTCACTTTGCTTTTCCACAGTTTTGTTTCCAACAATTCTGTGTGTTTTGCACCCTGTCTCTCCTGCTGAACGGTGTGTAAATTCTTCCCTCTGCCACACGTTTCGACATGAGCTGAGTCTTCCCTCTCTGCTTCAGATCTTTCTTTTGATGCAACTTGGTCTCTCAAGGTCGGCAAAAATTCAGGAAGAAAGCAGGAGAACTGCACCCCCCCCCCCCCCCCCCCCCCCCCACCTCATCGACATCATCGGAGCTGAGTTGAGATGATGGAGAGCATCAAGTTCCTCAGAGTGACAATAAACAAGAACTTGTCCCGGACTTCCCACATAGATGCAACACTCGAAGGCCCAACAATTTCCCTTCTTCCTCAGGCTGCTCAGGAAATTTGGCCTGTCATAAGGTCCCTCGCCAACATCTACAGATGCACCATTGGAAGCATACTGTCCGGGTGCATAATGGCCTGGTACAGCAGCTGCTCGGCCAAGGACTGTGAAAATTACAGAAGGTCGTGTGCATAACCCTGATCATCACAGAAGCCAACCTTCCAACCATAGGCTCCATTTACAGGGCTCACTGCTGGGGAAAGGCTGTTAGCATCAGCAAAGACCCATCGCGCCCAGTAATGATCTCCTGTAACCTCTTCTGTCAGGTAGAAGATACAGAAAACTGAACACACTCACAAGCAGGCTCAGGAACAGCTGATTCCCGGCTGTTATCAGACTGATGAATGGACTCTCCAGCTTCAAATAACGCTGATCTTGCTAACGCTGATCTCGCCTAGCGCACGCCCTGTGCAGTGTAACCTATCTGAGCCTTTTTGACCTGTACATCCTTTGCTTCCTATGACCTGCTCGTACCGCTCGTAAACAAAGGTTTTCACTGTATTTCGGTACACGTGACAATAAATCGATCAATCAGTCAATAAAATCCAAGGGGAATTACTTGTTGTTTGCTTTAGGTTGCATAGCACTACTTGATCATCCAATTAAAAAGCAGTTATAAAGAGTGAGTCATTCGCTGAGGATCTGGAAAGAGACCAAGCTGCTCGAGATTCGACCGAGTGTTGAAAATAACATGGTGCACACTTTTATTGGGGGGGGCGGGGGGGGGGGATGATTCTCACCATTAAAAATGTCACCAAACTTCAAACACACCAAGAGTGCCAAAACTAAGAAAATATCGATTTAACCAAAGAACCATAGACTTAATGACAAAAATATAGATCTAACTCAGAAAAATGAAGATGTAACAAAAAAAATACAGATATACCTAAAGAAGATGTAGATTAAAGAAAATATAGATTTAACTAAAGAAAAAATATTTAACTAAAAATGTGGATTTAACTAAAGAAAGTATAGATTTAACTAAAGAACATATTGATTTAACTGATAAAATATAGATTTAATGAACAAGTATAGATTCAATAAGAAAATGTAGACTAACAAAAGAACATATAGATTAAAATTTTAAAAAGTAGATTAAACGAAAGAAAATATAGTTTTAATGACAGAAAATATACATTTATTTTAAAATGTGCATTTAACTAAAGAAAATATAGATTTAACTGAGAAAAATTGGATTTAATGAAAAAAATGCAGATTTAACTAAGAAAATGTAGGTTTAATTAAACATAGAACATAGAACATAGAACAGTACAGCACTGGACAGGCCCTTCAGCCAACAATGTTCTGCCGACCATTGATCCTCATGTATGCACCCTCAAATTTCTGTGACCATATGCATGTCCAGCAGTCTCTTAAATGACCCCAATGACCTTGCTTCCGCAACTGCTGCTGGCAACGCATTCCATGCTCTCACAACTCTCTGTGTAAAGAACCCGCCTCTGACATCCCCTCTATACTTTCCTCCAACCAGCTTAAAACTACGACCCCTCGTGCTAGCCATTTCTGCCCTGGGAAATAGTCTCTGGCTATCAACTCTATCTATGCCTCTCATTATCTTGTATACCTCAATGAGGTCCCCTCTCCTCCTCCTTTTCTCCAATGAATAGAGACCGAGCTCAGTCAACCTCTCTTCATAAGATAAGCCCTCCAGTCCAGGCAGCATCCTGGTAAACCTCCTCTGAACCCTCTTCAAAGCATCCACATCTTTCCTATAATACGGCGACCAGAACTGGACGCAGTATTCCAAATGCGGTCTAACCAAAATTTTATAGAGCTGCAACAAGATCTCACGCCTCTTAAACTCAATCCCCCTGTTAACGAAAGCCAAAACACCATATGCTTTCTTAACAACCCTGTCCACTTGGGTGGCCATTTTAAGGGATCTATGTATCTACACACCAAGATCCCTCTGTTCCTCCACACTGCCAAGAATCCTATCCTTAATCCTGTACTCAGCTTTCAAATTTGACCTTCCAAAATGCATCAGTTCGCATTTATCCAGGTTGAACTCCATCTGCCACCTCTCAGCCCATCTCTGCATCCTGTCAATGTCCCGCTGCAGCCTACAACAGCCCTCTACACTGTCAACGACATCTCCAACCTTTGTGTCATCTGCAAACTTGCTGACCCATCCTTCAATCCCCTCATCCAAGTCATTAATAAAAATTACAAACAGAAGAGGCCCAAGGACAGAGCCCTGTGGAACCCCACTCACCACTGACTTCCAGGCAGAATATTTTCCTTCTACTACCACTCGCTGTCTTCTGCTGGCCAGCCAATTCTGTATCCAGGCAGCTAAGTTCCCCTGTATCCCATTCCTCCTGACCTTCTGAATGAGCCTACCATGGGGAACCTTATCAAATGCCTTACTGAAGTCCATATACACCACATTCACAGCTCGACCCTCATCAACTTTTCTAGTCACATCCTCAAAGAACTCGATAAGGTTTGTGAGGCATGACCTACCCCTCACAAAGCCGTGTTGACTGTATTTGATCAAGCCATGCTCTTCCAGATGGCCATAAATCCCATCCCTCAGAATCCTTTCGAACACCTTGCAGACGACAGACGTGAGACTTAAGAAGATATAATTTAATTAAGAAAAGAAGTTCTCCTCCTCTCTGACAGATTCCATTCTAATCTTTCAGCGTATAGCTTTTCCAAGCTCGAATCCATCCTGAAGCATCACCAGACCCGAATTCTGATTTCTCTGCACAGATGTTACTTGTCTCTGCTGAATGTTCCTCGTGGTTTCTGTTTTAGTTCCCGATTTCCAACATCTGCAGTTCTTCATTTTTAATGTAGATCTTCTGATCATTATTGTACTTCTTATTTTGGGGGTATGGGTGTGCACTATTCACTTAGCAATCCCTATAGGTCTATCCATTTCAAAATATCTTCGGTTAACAAAAATATGTCAAATTACATACGAACAAGCAAGTTATTTAGTAGAACATGACACCATTACTGAAGCATTAAAAATACTTTTACACTGTTATGGACCAGTCCAGAACCCCTCAAAATATTTTAAGAAGGTAGCTTAGATCCAAGCTTTTTCTCGTTTTTAAGGACAATAGTGAAGTGTGTGTTCCAGATGCTAAGCGACCTGTCGAACTACTCAACATTAAAGCAAATCTCAATTTATTCAAACACAAGAAATGCTGGATAGGCTGGGTCTCCTTTCGCTGGAGCTGTAGGAGGTAGAGAGGCGATCTGATAGAAGATTATAAAACAATGAGGGGTGTAGATATGGTTAGTGGTAGCTGACTTTTCTTGAGGGTGGGAGATTTCACGACTCGGGGTCACATTATTAAGGTGAGAAGAGAGAGATTTAGAAAAGGTATAGGAGACAATGTTTTCATACTGAGGGTGGTTACACAGAGGGTATGAGCTTCCTGAGGAAGTGGTGGGTGTGGGTACAGTTACAGCGTTTAAAAGACATTTGGATAGGGACATGAATAAGAAAGGTTTGGAGGGATATGGGCCCGGAGCAGGGCAGGTGAGACTGGTTTAGTTTGGGATTACATTCAGCATGGATTGGTTAGACTGAAGGGTCTGTTCCCGTGCTGTTACCTTATAACTATGACATCAATTAAAAATACAACAAAAGAAAGAAGAACTTAGAATAACTTAACTCCTTTTGAAAACTTAACTGAATAATAGATACAGTAGCTATCACTAATTCATTCTTCCAAAATAGTAACATCTATAACCCTTGGCAAACAAAGGGAAAATTCAGACACAGATTCTCACATGTAGTTCTCCAATCCAGGAGGAAAAATACTTCAAGAGAAAATTCAGAGAGAGTAGAAACATAGAACATAGAAAATAGAAAAATACAGCACAGTACAGGCTCTTCGGTCCACGATTTTGTGCCGTGGAATAATCCTAATCCAAAAATAAAATAACCTAACCTACATTCCCCTCAATTCGCTGCTGTCCATGTGCATGTCTAGCAGTCGCTTAAATGTCACAAATGGCTCTGCTTCGACGACTACCACTGGTAAACTATTCCATGCGCTCACAACTCTCTGGGTGACGAATCTCCCTCTGACGCCTCCTCTATAACTTCCTCCTAACACCTTAAAACTATGACCCCTCGTGGCAGTCAATCCTGCCCTGGGGAAAAGTCTCTGGCTATCAACTCTATCCATGCCTCATTACCTTGTACACCTCGATCAGGTCACCTCTCTTCCTCCTTCTCTCCAAAGAGAAAAGTCCGAGCTCAGTCAACCTCTCCTCGTAAGACAAGACCTCCAGTCCAGGCAGCATCCTGGCAAACCTCCTTTGCACCCTTTCCAAAGCCTCCACATCTTTCCTATAATAGGGTACAATATTCCAAGTGTGGTCCCACCAGGGTTTTGTAGAGCTGCAGCATAACCTCGCGGCTCTTAAACTCAATCCCCCTGTTAATGAAAGCCAAAACACCATATGCTTTCTTACCAACCTTATCCACCCGGGTGGCAACTTTGAGGGAGCAATGCACTTGAACACCAAGATCCTGCTGTTCCTCCACGCTGCCGAGAATCCGGCCTTTAATCCTATATTCAGCATTTAAGTTCGACCTTCCAAAATGCATCACCTCGCATTTATCCAGGTTGAACTCCATCTGCCATTTCTCAGCCCAGCTCTGCATTGTGTCAATGTCTCGCTGAACCTTCAATGGTGTTGAGACCCCAAATGCTTCTGCTTAAAGCTAGCCCTAAACGCCCAGGAGCTGTGAGAGCTGGCCATTCCCCTTCAGACTGTTACAAAAATACCCAAGGCCTCTGAAGGTGTTTACTGGTGCGGTTCTGGTAGACTGTCCTGTGCCCCTGCCTTACAATCTCTCTTCAAAACAGAAAATACAGGACAAAATAACTTCATAAATTCACAGCATCTTCACAATATCTGTGACAAACAATTAGACGAGCATCAAAGTCTTTCATGATAAGGATCTCCTGAGGCCTCTCAGCACAGAAACCTTTCTGAACATTTTAAAGCAAGTTTCCTGAGGCCCATTTCATTTCTCAAAATCGACGGCCAGGCATCATGTGAAGTTTTATTTTCATCCACAGGATATGGACATCACGAGCCAGGCCAGCATTTATTGCTCATCCCTGATTTCCCAGGGATCAGCTAAGAGCCAACCACATTGCTGTGGGTCTCGAGTCACATGTAGACCCAGATCAGGTAAGGACGGCAGATTTCCCTTCCCTAAAGGGAAATGGTGAATCAGATGGGCTTTTCCTCCAACAGTTTCACTGTTACCACACAATTCTTAATTCCTGATTTTTCAACTGGATTTCAAATTCCACCATGGTAGGATTTGAACCCAGGTCCTCAGGACACTACTTGATCTCCCTGAATTAATAGTCAACCAGTTGCAGCACTCTACCAACACAATGCCCTGTAATCATAGAATGTTCACAGTGCAGAAAGTGGCTATTCAGCCCATCAAATTTGAACCAACGTTCCATACAGACCCACACCTCATTTCTATAACTCTACATGGGGCTTTTATGATGGCTAGCCCACCAATCCTGCACATCCCTGGGCACTATGGGTAATTTAGCATGGCCAATCCCACCCTAACCTGCACATCCCTGGGCACTATGGGTAATTTAGCACAGCCAATCCACCCTCTCCTGCACATCCCTGAGCACTATGGGTAATTTAACACGGCCAATCCACCCTAACCTGCACACCCCTGGGCACTATGGGTAATTTAGCACAGCCAATCCACCCTAACCTGCACATCCCTGGGCACTATGGGTAATTTAGCATGGCCAATCCACCCTAACCTGCACATCCCTGGGCACTATGGGTAATTTAGCATGGCCAATCCCACCCTAACCTGCACATCCCTGGGCACTATGGGTAATTTAGCACAGCCAATCCACCCTCTCCTGCACATCCCTGAGCACTATGGGTAATTTAACATGGCCAATCCACCCTAACCTGCACACCCCTGGGCACTATGGGTAATTTAGCACAGCCAATCCACCCTAACCTGCACATCCCTGGGCACTATGGGTAATTTAGCATGGCCAATCCACCCTAACCTGCACATCCCTGGGCACTATGGGTAATTTAGCATGGCCTATCCACCCTAACCTGCACATCCCTGGGCACTATGGGACAATTTAGCACGGCCAATCCACCCTAACCCGCACGTCTTTGGGCTGTGGGAGGAAACCGTAGCACCCAGAGGAAACCCACACAGGCACGCAGAGAATGTGCAAACTTCACACAGACAGCCGCCTGAGGGCGGGATCAAACCCAGGTCCCTAGTGCTGTGAGGCAGCAGTGCTAACCGCTGAGCCACCGTGCCACCCATATCATGATTTCACACTCAGTGTAAGACCTGGAGAGAACAAATAGGAAATTGCAAATATTTGTGGTTTGGGAGGTAACATTTAAAGATGGAGAACAGTTAGACACTAAGATATGGGAGTGACAAGTATGGGGCAAGAAAGTGTGCTGGCCTAAGTAGTAACAGAGCTAGAGTATTAATCCAGTGACACATGTATTATTCTGAGGAGGCCTGGGTTCAAATCCTGCCGACGGTGAAATTTAGATTCAATAAAAATTGGGAATTAACAGTCAAATGATGATAATGAAACCATTGTTTTGGAAAAACCCACCTGGTTCACTAATATACTTCAGGGGAAGGAAACTGCCATCCTTACCCGATGTGGTCTATATATGACTCCAGACCCAAGCAAGTGTGGTTAACTCTTAACTGCCCTCTGGGTAACAAGTGCTGGCCCAGTTTCACTCTTCTCTGAACAAATTTTTATTAAAAATGTTCTGAACGTTGGGAAAGGTAGACTTATAAAATACCTGTGTTCCCTAGGTCTCCAGTAGGGAGGTGTCCCTAAACTTGATTTAAAGCACAGAAATATACTGCAGCATTAAATAGCCAAAGATTTGAATCCTGTCTGTGTCTTTGAGGACAAAAGTTTCATAAGGATTCTTTTGAAATTGAAACGAAAGCACAGGGTCAAATGGAGAGTGATACGCTGTTCAAAAGCTGGTGTTTACTGAGGCAGAACATTCCCAGCATCTCACCTGGAAAATAAAAGCATAACAGACCCAGGATCAAAATCGGCAAAATAAACAAACATAATCTGTATAAATATATCGGAATAAAGGATTTAAAACAGCTGTTATACAGAAATGGTTGAACAAACTGTTAGCTGGATAGATGCGTCAATAGATACAAAGATAGAAAGATAAACAGATAACACAGAGGATAGGCACATAGATAGATAGATATAGATAGATAGATTAATAGATAGATAGATAAATAGATAGATAGATATAGATAGACAGATCGATCAATAGATAAAAACAGAAGTTGCTGGAAAAGTTCAGCAGTTCTAGCAGCATCCGTGAATGGTCAATCGGAGCTAACATTCTGAATCCAGTGGCCCTTCCTCAGAATAGGAAGGACCCTTCTGAAGAAGGGTCACTGGACACAAAACATTAGCTCCGACCAGTTTCTTCACGGATGCTGCCAGACCTACCGAGCTTTTCCAGCAACTTCTGTTTTTGTTCCTGATTTAGAGGATCGTTTAGTTTTTATATGGAATGCACAGATAGATAGATACAGATAGATAAAGATGGATAGATACATACAGATCGAAAGACAGATAGATAGATAGAGAAAGAGGGACAGATACATAGATGTAGATAGATAGAGAGATAGATCAATAGATAGAAGGATAGATAAAGATAGATAGATAGATAGATAGATAGAGATAGAAAGATAGATAGATAGGTAGACAGATGAAGATGGACAGATACATAGATAGATATAGAGAGATAGAGATAGATAGATAGACAAATAAATATAGATAGATAAAGATAGATACATAGATAGATAGAGATAGACAGATAGGCAGATAGATAGATAGAAAGAAAGCTAGAGAAAGATGGATAGATACATATATAGATAATTAGACAGATAGAGAAAGATAGATAGATGGATACACAGACAGACAGATGGATAGATGAATACATATACAGAGAGATATGGATAGATAGATAGATAGGTACACACATACATACCATCAGTTCTGAGGAAAGGTCAACAGACCCGAAATGTTAACTCTGTTTTCTCCTCCACAGATGCTGCCAGACCTGCTGAGCTTTTCCAGCAACTTTATTTTTATTCCTAATTTACAGCATCCACAGTTCTTTTGTTTTTTAGATAGATAGATATAGATAGATAAAAATTGATACATAGATAGATAGAGATAGACAAAGATAGATAGATAGATAGATAGAGATCGAGAGATAGATATACATAGCTGGATAGATAGAGATATGTAGAGATAGATGTAGATAGATAGATAGGTAGACAGATGAAGATGGACAGATACATAGATAGATATAGAGAGATAGAGATAGATAGATAGACAAATAAATATAGATAGATAAAGATAGATACATAGATAGATAGAGATAGACAGATAGGCAGATAGATAGATAGATAGATAGAAAGAAAGCTAGAGAAATATGGATAGATAAACTGTTAGCTATTAAACAGACATTTCGCACATAAATTGAGAGATACATGATATGAAGGTGGATGTTTAGCAGGATGGATTTCTATTATAGGTTGATTGTTTGACGCTTGAGGAAACAGCATGAATCCTACCTTTTTAGGTCACTGTACACCGACTGTTCCCCTAAGTTCACACTCTGTGGGAAATGATCATAAGTGAGATTTACTGCTCCCTCGATAATGTTAGGTTCAATTGACGTTGCGCGTGAATTAGTACGTGAGCTCTACTTACAGTGTAGGTAGCGTTGATCTCTGGGGATTCCTTGGGAAAAAAGACAAGAGTTTTCAGGTATGGAATATTCTGGAATAGACCTCGACCGGAAGGGAAACAGAAGGGGAAATGCAGACATGATGGGCTCAATTTGGACAACGAATAAGATGACCAATGCCTCCAATCTTTTTCTGGGAATAAATTAATATATTGCAGTGGTCACTGGAGTCTCAAGTCATACAGATTTCCGAACCCACTGCACCCGAGCATGTTCTTTCAAAGGTCTTGCTAAATATTCCACTCTTCATCTTGAGTTTTCCCCTAGAGCGGCCTCATTTATTTCCGCTGTAAATAATTTTCTAACCACGCACGCACCCCCCGCCCCACCCCAATTCTTCCGGATTCCTAATAAAAACCGAAAGAACTGCGGACGCTGTGAATCAGGAACAAAAACGGAAGTTGCTGGAAAAGCTCAGCAGGTCTGGCAGCATCTGCGGAGGAGAAAACAGAGTTAACGTTTGGGGTCTGGTGACCCTCCCTCAGTCCTGAGGAAGGGTCACCGGACCCGAAACGTTAACTCTGATTCTTTTTTTCCCTTCACAGATGCTGCCAGACCTGCTGAGCTTTTCCAGCAACTTTCGTTTTTGTTCTTTAGTATTCCTGTTACTATCAGGCTTTCAGGCAGATCATAACAGCTCACCGTGTCAATAAAAAACTTCACCATTTTGTTCGTCCTTCCCCCAGTTGCTTTAAACCTGTGTCAAACGGTCCATAAAAGTGTTGAGCTTTAGTTTCCGCTAAAGCAGGGATACAAAGGCCTGAAAGCAATTGGTACGCTTCTCTGTAAAATTCCAGTCGCAAGGTTCTTTGTCAGAAGACTCAGGACACCAGGTTATGGTGTGGCAGGTTTGTTTGAAATCACAAGCTTTCGGAGCCGTCATCACTTTGTCCGCCCCAGGCCAATACCAGCGCCTCCGCACCATGTCCACCCCATGACCACTCTTAGAACATAGAACATAGAAAAATACAGCACAGTACAGGCCCTTTGGCCCACGATGTTGTGCCGTGGAATAATCCTCATCCAAAAACAAAATAACCTAACCTACATTCCCCTCAATTCACTGCTGCCCATGTGCATGTCCAGCAGTCGCTTAAATGTCACTATTTTATATTAAATGTCACTCTTCAAAATCTATCTCACTCTTAGACAATATGTGTATCCATCAAGGATAGACACTGCTGCCTCACCCTACTGCAAGCCCATGGATAACCTCATGATGCTGCTCTTCTACCTGAAATAGATGGAAGAGGCCATCCCCAATGGACAAGCCCCGTGTATGCATAGGATCTGCTCAGACAAGGAAGAACGCAACAGACACCTAAAAATGCTGAAAGACACCCTCACAGTAACAGGGTATAAAACTCATTGATGGCCAGTTTCCATGTGCCACAGTGAGAAATCATAATGACCTCCTCAGAAGACAGACACGAGATAGCGCCGATGGGGTACCCTTCGACATCCAATACTTCCCCAGACCGAAGCGACTGCGCCACGCTCTCCGCAGCCTTCAACACTCCAGCGATAATGACCAACACCATGCCAACATCATCACTATGCCCCTCATTTCTCGACTTCAAACAGCCGCCAAACCTTAAACAGACCATTGTTCGCAGCACACCACCCAACCTTCGCGGCAACATCGACCCACAGCACCACACAACCCTGTCACCACTGCAAGATGTGCCAGATCATTGACATGGACACTACCATCACACAAAGGAACACCACCCAGACACTCATGTGACTTGGCCAATGTTGTCTACCTTAGATGCTGCCAGAGGTATGGTATATCGGCGAGACCGTGCAGATGCTACAACAATGAATGAATGGGCACTATTCGACACTCACCAGGCAGGGATGTTCCCTACCAGTGGGGGATCATTTCAGCGGGTGGGGACATTCGGCCTTGGGTCTTTGGGTAAACATCCGCCAAAGCAACAATGCAAGATTGCCGAGCAGAAACTGATCGGGTTCCTTACCCATGAAGACAGCCTCAACCATGACCTTGGGTTCATGTCATGCTACATGTGACCCCACTGCACTGTTCTTTTGTTTGTAAAATCATCCTTACTGTCCTGCTCTGACACCATCACCTTGGCAACTTGACTCTTTACCTTAATTAGCTGATACAGTTTTGGATTATAGAACATACAGAACATTGAATATTACAGCGCAGTACAGGCCCTTCGGCCCTCGATGTTGCACTGACCTATGACACCAATCTGAAGCCCATCTAACCTACATGTTTCCATTAGCATCCATATGTTTATCCAATGACCATTTAAGTGCCCTTAAAGTTGGCGAGACTACTATTGTTGCAGAGTACTTGTTACTTTTGTTAGACCCTCACCATGTGACTCCTTCAGGGCAGAGATCGACAAATTCTTGATCTCACAAGGAATCAAGGGCTACGGGGAGAGTGCAGGGAAGTGGAGTTGAAATGCCCATCAGCCATGATTTAAATGGCGGAGTGGACTTGATAGGCCAAATGGCCTTACTTCCACTCCTATGTCTTATGGTCTTATGGTCCTGTACCTATCATGTTATTTGCAGCCATTTTGTTTGTCTCCATCGCCACCTTATTTTTCATTGTTTTTTGTAATTATCTCATTGCCTCAATTGATCAGATCATAGGTCATCCCTTCAGCTGTTGACACTTTACTCACACCATCTGACACTTTTGATCACCTGCAGAGGTTTATTATTCAGCCTGTTGACATTCCACCCAGACCACTTGTATGATTGTTTGATCTCTCTGCCTATAAATTCTGTGCCTGTGCAGTTCCTTCCACTTCGCCCGATAAAGGAGCAGTGCTTCGAAAGCTTGTGATTCCAAGTGAACCCGTTGGACTATAACCTAATGTTGCGTGATTTCTGACCTCGACCTCCACATCAGGGATTCTTTGTGGCATTTTACACCATCATCACTTCAAGTGATATCATCATCAATGCGAAACCTGTCCACATTTAATTGTTTTGTTACTGTTTATGTATTTCTTATGTATATGAACAGACACTTGCTAGTACAAAAGTAGCATTGTATAATTGCATATTTACTTTCTTACTTTTTGCAAACAACAAACTATACACTGTACACATATCTCATAAATATTAATAAGCACCTGCTAGTAATAACTGTGCCATTATATACCTACTTTCACACCTGAGAAAAATATTAAAATACATGCCCATAATAAAGTGAATGTTTTATTTCCTACTCTACTCTTTGGGAGATTAAGTGTCAATTTCTAACAAGTGGTTCTGCTTAAAATCATATTATTAGCCCAAAAGGGACCAGCCTGTTATCATTAAAAGGGACATGATTGTAGATGAGTTGAAAGGATTCACTGACCTGTTCAATTTTCTTCCTTTGATTGGGAATGTTGATATAGACTTCCTCTGAAGGAATAAAGCAGGACAGATAAGATAGCTTCTATCATGATCGTAAAATGTAACCTGTCATTCATCCCACACTCAGCCAGGCCGTAAGACCAGAAGAGATAGGAGCAGAAGCTAGGCCATTTGGCCCATTGATTCTGCTCTGCTGTTCGATGAGAGTTGATAAGTTTCTCAACCCCATTCTCCTGCTTCCTCCCCATAACCCTTGACCCCCTTCACAATCAAGAGCCTGTCTATTTCCATCTTGAATATACTCAGATGCAGGAATGCCAAGAAGGAGCAAAAATTGATACTGCAGTGAGAATAAGCTTGAGTTGGTATCTTGAATTTGGTCTCGCCTGCAAAGACATTTGATTTGATCTGATTTCTTACTTTTACACAGGTACAGTGAAAAGTTTTGTTTTGCTTGCAGTGTAGGCAGATCAAAGTGCATTAGAGTAATACAACAGAGCGAACAGTAAATGTTTCAGCGACAGGGAAGGAGCACAGACAGTGAGGTCAACATTAAATTTGAAATTGGAGAGGTCCATTCAGAAGCCTAATAACAAGGGTGAAGAAGCTGTTCTCGAATCTTTTGGTCTATTATCCTGCGTACAAGAACAGACAATTGCTGGTTCAAATGTAGCATCGTATAATTGCATATTCACTTTCTTTCTGCAAACAACAAACTATGCTGTTGATATCTTAAATTTGTTCTGCACTGTACACATGTATATTAATAAGCAGAGATAGTAGGAACTGCAGATGCTGGAGAATCTGAGATAACAAGGTGTGGAGCTGGATGAACACAGCAGGCCCAGCAGCATCAGAGGAGCAGGAAAGCTGATGTTTCAAGCCTAGACCCTTCTTCAGAAATGGGGGAGGGGAAGGGGCTTCTGAAATAAATAGGGAGAGAGTGGGAGGTGGATAGAAGATGGAGAGGAGACAGACAGGTCAAAGAGGCGGGCATGGAGCCAGTAAAGGTGAGCGTAGGTGGGGAGTCAGGGAAGGGATAGGTCAGTCCAAGGAGGACAGACAGGTCAAGGGGACGGGATGAGGTTAGTAGGTAGGAAATGGGGATGGGGTTTGAGGTGGGAGGAAGGACAGGTTAGGGAGGCCGGGATGGGCTGGGCTGCTTTTCGGATGCAGTCGGGGGAGGGAGATTTTGAAGCTTGTGAATTCTACATTGATACCATTGGGCTGCAGGGTTCCCAAGCGGAATATGAGTTGCTGTTCCTGCAACCTTCGGGTGGCATCTTTGTGGCACTGCAAGAGGCCCAGGATGTAGAGGAAGTCACATCTGGAACAGCAGATACAGTACACATTGGCAGATGTGCAGGTGAACATCTGCTTGATGTAGAAAGTCTTCTTGGGGCCTGGGATGGGGGTGAGGGAGGAGGTGTGAGGGCAAGTGTAGCACTTCCTGCGGTTGCAGGGGAAGGTGCCGGGTGTGGTGGGGTTAGAGGGGAGTGTGGAGCAGACAAGGGAGTCATGGAGAGAGTGGTCCTTCCGGAAAACAGATAAGGGTGGGGATGGAAAAATGTCTTGGGTGGTGGGGTCGGATTGTAGATGGCGGAAGTGTCGGAGGATAATGCGTTGTATCCGGAGGTTGGTTGGGTGGTATGTGAGGACGAGGGGGATTCTGCTTTGGTGGTTATTGCGGGGGCGGGGTGCGAGGGATGTGTTGTGGGAAATGCGGGAGACACGGTCAAGGGCGTTCTCAACCACTGTGGGGGGAACGTTGCGGTCCTTGAAGAACAAGGACATCTGGGATGTGCAGGAGTGGAATGTCTTATCGTGGGAGCAGATGCAGCGGAGGCAGAGGAATTGGGAATAGGGGATGGAATTTTTGCAGGAGGGTGGGTGGGAGGAGGTGTATTCTAGGTAGCTGTGGGAGTCGGTGGGCTGGAAATGGACATCAGTTACAAGCTGGTTGCCTGAGATGGAGACAGAGAGGTCCAGGAAGGTGAGGGATATGATGGAGATGGCCCAGGTGAATGTGAGTTTGGGTTGGAAGGTGTTGGTGAAGTGGATGAACTGTTCGAGCTCCTTGTGGGAGCATGAGCTGGCGCCGATACAGTCATCAATGTAACGGAGGAAGAGGTGGGGTTTGGGGCCAGTGTAGGTGCGGAAGAGGGACTGTTCCACGTAACCTACAAAGAGGCAGGCGTAGCTTGGGCCCATGCGGGTATCCATGGCCACCCCCTTTGTCTGTAGGAAGTGGGAGGAATCGGAAGAGAAGTTGTCGAGGGCGAGGATGAGTTCGGGCAAAGTGGATGAGGGTGTTGGTGGAGGGGGACTGGTCGAGCCTGGGGGACAGGAAGAAGCGGAGAGCCTTTCGGACATCTGCATGGGGAATGCAGGTGCATAGGGACTGGACGTCCATGGTGAAAATTAGGTGTTGGGGACCGGGGAATTGGAATTTCTGGAGGAGGTGGAGGTCATGGGTGGTGTCAGGGATGTAGGTAGGGAATTCCTGGACCAAAGGGGAGAAAATGGAGTTGAGATAGGTGGAGATGAGTTCGGTGGGGCAGGAACAGGCTGAGACAATGGGTTGACCAGGGCAGGCAGGTTTGTGGATTTTGGGAAGGAGATAGAAGCAGTCTGTGTGGGGTGGGGGAATGATGAGGCTGGAGGCTGTGGGTGGGAGGTCACCTGATGTAATGAGGTTGTGGATGGCTTGGGAGATGATGGTTTGGTGGTCAGGGGTGGGGTCATGATCCAGGGGGCGGTAGGAGGAGGTGTTGGAGAGTTGGCGTCTGGCCTCGGCGATGTAGAGGTCAGTGCGCCATACTACCACTGCGCCACCCTTGTCTGCGGGTTTGATGGTGAGGTTGGGGTTGGAGCGGAGGGAGCGGAGGGAGCGGAGGGCTGCCCGTTCTGCAGTGGGAGAGGTTGGAGTGGGTGACGGGGTGGAGAAGTTGAGTCGATAGATGTCACGACGGCATTTGGAGATGAAGAGGTCGAGGGAGAGTAGGAGACCTTGGGATGGTGCCCTGGAGGACGGAGTGTGTTGGAGGTGGGAGAACTGGTCAGTCGAGGGAGGGGTAGGTTCACAATTAAACAAGTAAGTGCGGAGGCTGCAGAAAAACTGCTCAACGTCCAAGTGTGAGAGGTATTCGTTGACATGTCGGTGGAAGGGAATGCAGGTGAGCCCTTCCCTCAGGACTGACCGTTCGTCTGCAGTGAAGGGGTTTTACCGAGATACTTGTAAGCCGAAAGATGAAAACTGCTGAAATGATCAGAAGTGAAGCAAACTCTTTTCTGTTTCGAGTGCCTGTAAATCACTGCTATTCCTGAAGGTGTGTTTCCAGCATGGAATTTTGAAATGGAAGGAAGTAATTTTCAGCAACATTCACAACTCCTCAGATACCAAAACAGTCCGTGTTCAAATACAACAAGATCTGGACAATAGCTTCAAAATCTCTCCTCCCAACGATGTGTCCATGTTCCTCATCCGCTCCACACATCCCACTGACTGACCCACAGTAACAGTAACACCCTACCTGCATTCACCTATCTCCATCCTACCTACCCTCACCCCCACCCAAGACCCACCCCTCTCCCTCTATTTATTTCTGGGCTCCACTCCCCCTCCCCGGTCCTGATAAAGGATTTCGGCCCGAAACATCAACTTCCCTGTTCCTCACTTGTTGCCTGACCAGCTGTGAATTTCCAGGTCCATATTTATCATCTCAAGATCTGGGCCCACAGGTAGCACATAATATTTGCACCACCCCAATGCCAGGCTGTGACCGTCTCCAACAAGCGATGATCTGACCAGCACCCTTTGACATTCAATGATATTCCCATCACTGAATCCCCTGCTATCAACATCCTGGGGGCTACCATTGACTAGAAACTCAACTGGGACCCATTGCATAAACACAGCGGCTCCAAGAGCAAGTCAGAGGCTGGGAATCCTGCAGCGAGTAACTCCCGTCCTGAACCGCCCCCCCCCCCCCCCCCCCCCCCCGCCCCCCCCCCCCACCAAAGCCTGTCCCACCATCGACAAGGCACAAGTCAGGAGGGGGATGGAATACCCCCCACTTGTCCCTGGATGGGGACAGCTCCAACAACACTCAAGAAGCTCGACACCATCCAGGACAGAGCAGCCCCCACTCGATCGGCCCCACATCCACAAACATCCCACTCCCTTCCCCCCACCGACGCTCAGTCGCAGCAGTGTGTACCATCCACAAGATGCTCTGCAGAACCTCACCAAGGCCCCTCAGGCAGCACCTTCCAAACCCACGACCACTTCCATCTAAAAGGACAAGGGGCAGCAGTAACATGGGAACATCACCCCCTGCAAGTTCCCCTCCGAGACCCTCCCCATCCTGACTTGGAAATGTATCCCCGTTCCTTCAGTGTTGCTGGGTCAAAATCCTGGAATTCCCTCCCTAAGGGCCATTGTGGGTCAACCCATAGAGCATGGATTGCAGCGGGGTCAAAAAGGCAGCTCACCCCCACCTTCTCAAGGTGGGCAACTAGGGGCAGGGCAGTAAATGCTTGTCCCAGCCAGCCCCTATCCCACAGATGAACAGAAAATGATGCTGATGTAACGGCTTTCGTACACCCGTAAGTGAGAAATGGAGAGGTGAGGGCCTGGTGAGTGACCTGGCATGAAGAGAACAGTACTATGGGAGAAGGAGGGCAGTTGGCGGAGGCGGTAGAGGGTTGAAATGGGAATGTAAACCACATCTATGGTGGCACCTCGTTGGCAGAACTGAAAGAAGCAAAGTGTGTTCATTGAAGGGCACAGAATGGTGGGTCCACAGATTGAGGGAGGGGGGAAAAACCCAGGGGGGCAGGCCTGAAGGAGTGAGAGCTAAAGAGAGACAGAGAGAGTGGGAATATGTCTGAAATGCAGTCATCCACAGCATGGATAGAGGACTGGAATCCTCAATCAAGAGAAAATCGAGAGATATGTGGATCTGAGGCAGTGGTATGGGAAATTAACTGCTCAAGAACACGAGCAGCATGGATGATTAAAGCAGCAGTGTGAGTCAAGTCTTAAAGGAAGTGAACTGGGAGAGAGGGGAGGCATCATCGAGATATTTGTAACTTCACAGCCAATAACTGGTTGATAGTACAAGAAATGGGCTGGGTGGTGGCTCAGTGGTTAGCATGGAGTCACAGAGATATCCAGCATGGAAATAGACCCTTCTTTCATGCCAACCACATAACCTAAATTAAAATAGTCCCATTTGCCAGCATTTGTCCCATATCCCTCTAAACACTTCCCATCCATGTCCCCAACCAGATGCCTTTTAAATGTTATAACTGTAGCAGCCCCCATCGCTTCCTCTGGTAGCTGGGGACCTGGGTTTGATCCCACCCTCGGGTGACCATCTGTGTGGAGTTTTCACATTCTCCCCGTGTCTGCGTGGGTTGCCTCCGGGTGCTCCGGTTTCCTCCCACAGTCCAAAGATGAGCAGGTTAGGGAGGATCGGCCGTGCTAAATTGTCCCATTAGTGTCCAGGATGTACAGGCTAGCTGGGTGAGCCATGGGAAATGTATGGCTTACAGCAGCAGGCTAGGATGCTTTTCTGAAGCTTGGTGTGGACTTGTTGGGCCGAACAGCCTGATTCCACACTGTGGGGATTCCATGATTCACCGTGTCACCCCGCAACTAATTATTGGAACAATGGCACCATAAATAGACAGTTACCCATGAAAATAAGATGTGAGGCTGGATGAACACAGCAGGCCAAGCAGCATCTCAGGAGCACAAAAGCTGACGTTTCGGGCCTAGACCCTTCATCAGAGAGGGGGATGGGGAGAGGGAACTGGAATAAATAGGGAGAGAGGGGGAGGCGGACCGAAGATGGAGAGTAAAGAAGATAGGTGGAGAAAGTGTAGGTGGGGAGGTAGGGAGGGGATAGGTCAGTCCAGGGAAGACGGACAGGTCAAGGAGGTGGGATGAGGTTAGTAGGTAGCTGGGGGTGCGGCTTGGGGTGGGAGGAAGGGATGGGTGAGAGGAAGAACCGGTTAGGGAGGCAGAGACAGGTTGGACTGGTTTTGGGATGCAGTGGGTAGGGGGGAGAGCTGGGCTGGTTGTGTGGTGCAGTGGGGGGAGGGGACGAACTGGGCTGGTTTAGGGATGCAGTAGGAGAAGGGGAGATTTTGAAACTGGTGAAGTCCACATTGATACCATATGGCTGCAGGGTTCCCAGGCGGAATATGTGTTACCCATAAAAGGTGGAATGATTCGTTATCGAACATCTGTAATGTGTTGAATTACCTGCAGCTATCCAGGAAAATAGATCATAGAATAGAATCTTTACAGCATCGAAACAGGCCCTTCGGCCCAACACGTCTGCACCGACCCTCAGAGCATCCCATCCAGACCCATCCCCCTATAACCCACCTAATCTACACATCCCTGGGCACTATGGGTAATTTAGCACGGCCAATCCACGCTAATCTGCACATCCCTGAGCATTATGGGTAATTTATCATGGCCGATCCACACTAACCTGCACATCCCTGGGCACTATGGGTAATTTATCATGGCCAATCCACCCTAACCTGCACATCCCTGGGCACTATGGGTAATTTAGCATGGCCAATCCACCCCAACCTGCGCATCTTTAGACTGTGGGAGGAAACCAGAGCACCTGGCAGAAACAGGGAGAATGTGCAAACTCCACACAGATAGTCGCCCGTGGTTTGGATCGAACGCGGTCCCCTGGCGCTGTGAGGCAGCAGTGCCGACCGCTGAGCCATCCTGCAGCTAATTATCAGGACCATGACTGCGTAAATAGACAGTCACCTATGAAAGATGGAATGATGCATTATCGAACAGCTGCAATGTGTTGAAATACCTATTGTTGTCCAGGAAAAAACTTCTACTTTTAGTTTCAAATTATTTACCTGCTGAATTGCGTTGTTTCTTGATTTGTAGGACAATGAGCAATGCCACTGGAGCTACGATCAGCAGTGCCACGACCACACATGAAATGGTGAGCACAATATAGGTATGACCTTTTAAAACAGCAAGGGAATGGAGAGTGAGCAAGGCTTTGGGTTACAAATCAGCATGGCCCTTCTGTTATTAATGGATCTGTCACATTCGATGAGGTCTGCAATGCTTTGCTTTGTTTCCAGGCATGAAGGAGGCCCGCCATCATCCCCAGACATCCCAAGGTTAACTCATCAGCCACAATGGTATCAATGTGGACTTCACAAGCTTCAAAATCCCCCCTCCCTCTAACGCATCCCAAAACCAGACCAGCCTGTCCCCGCCTTCCTAACCCGTTCTTCTCCTCACCTGTCCCCTCCTCCCATCTCAAGCCACACCTCCACTTCCTACCTACTAATCTCATCCTGCCCCCTTGACCTCCCCGGACTGACCTATCCCCTCCCCACCGACACTCACCTCTACTGGCTCCATCCCTGCCTCTTTAACCTGTCTGTCTCCTCTATGAACAGCCCAGTATTATTCAGCATGGCGAGGGTTAATGCAGGAAGAGCCCAAAGTGTGGAGAAAACTGTGCTCACACTTAGGATTGATGTCTCAGAGTAGGAAATGAGTATTCCATCACAGTTCTAATGAGGAAAAAGGAATCCCCGAGTCTGTGAGTTTTGGAGATAAGGTGCAGAAAACCCCAAAAGATAACAGAAGGTCACCAGACAGCCGCAGGTCAGAAAGCAAAATTCGGCCAGTTCTTGTTGAAGACCTGGACACTCATTGGGGTAACTTGAGGTCAAACCCCTGAGGGAGGGGTTGGGGTTTGGAGTTCTCATCCTTAGGATATTATACACTATTTCATGGTAGCTAATTAGATAGCGAAGCCTTTAAACCACAGTACAGTCCTGTCAGGAAAACACATTAACATTCAAGATAACAAGGTGTAGAGCTGGATGAACACAGCAGGCCAAGCAGCATCTTAGGAGCAGGAAGACTGAAGTTTCAGGTCTGGGCCATTTCTGAAGAAGGGTCCTGAGATGCTGCTTGGCCTGCTGTGTTCATCCAGCTTCACACTTTGTTGTCTTGGATTCTCCTACATCTGCAGTTCCCATTATCACTCTCAACCTGAAATGTCAGCTTTCCTGCTCCTCTGATGCTGCTGGGCCTGCTGTGTTCATCCAGCTCCACACCTTGTTATCTCAGACTCCAGCATCTGCAGTTCCTACTGTCTCCCACATTAACTTTCAGCTGCTTTCAGGCAGCACAGATTTCGCTTTGAATCTGCTGACTTGTGGGAAGGTTGCATTGTTAAAGTTGGTTTGGATTCCTAAACAGCCAGATTTGGAAGATTTGCTTAGTAAGTGACACACGTTCTCTGAATGCTAAGTTAGTGACAGGTCCATTGCTCTCCAGGAATAGGACGGGTGGCAGTATTTTGTGAATAAAAGTCACTGCTGTTTGCAGCTTGGCTCTGAGCCCCTGCCCACAGGCATGGAAGTAAACCGTTGGTACCTGGGACTCCCCCTGCTCAGTGTCGAGTCTGACTTTTAATTCCATCCTCTTCTCCTTTTGACCAAATGCACCAATTCTTGTTCGACCTATTACCCATCGCTGACCACAATCCCTCATGGTTAGCAGAGTGAATGGCCACTGATGCTGTATGTGAGATCACTGTACGGTGTACCTGAGGAATTGCTCGATCCTAGCACAACTTCCACACGGCCCACTCCTATCCCAACTGTGTTGGCAGCTTCACATGTCCAGTTGCCATTTTCCAGAGCGCTCTCCTCCCCGATGAACACCTGTGCATTTTTGATCTCCACTCCTTCTGGTAACCTTGCAAATTACAACAGAAAATAGTTGCAGCAAACCCACATTTACAGTCATAGAGTCACACTGCATGGAAAACAGAGCCTTTGGTCCAATACGTCCGCACCCAACAGTTATCCGAAATAAATCCAGTCCCATTTGACAGCATATCCCTCCAGTCCCTTCCTATTCGTGTGCCCACCCAGATGCCTTTTTAAATGCTGTGGCAGTGCGGGTATCGGACTGGGGTGGACAAGGTCAGAAATCACACAACACCAGGTTATAGGGCAACAGGTTCATTTGAAAACACAAGCCTCGTTCCTCCTTCAGGTGTTAGTGAAGTGGTATCAGACACAGCATTTATATAAAAGGTCAAAGGGGCACACCACTGATGAGGATGTATTAAACAAACCCAAGGTGTTATTAAACCTTTCATCAGCCAGTAAGTTTTAATTGATTAACATGTGTATGTAAATCCCTGAATTTGCTTCATGTCACTGCCCTGAGAGAACGAGAGGTTTTATCAGTGTGAAGAAGAGGTGACGTTTTAGGTCAGACAGTGCATGTTAGAGTGTGAGGCCTTGTTTAGAATCTGCTTACAGTCGGTCAATGTGACATTTTATAAATTCCTATTTTAGGAATAAAGCCAGTCTGACTCTAAACCAAAACACAAACAGATTCTAAACAAGGCCTCACATCCTAACATGCATTCTCTGACCAAAAATGTCACCTCTTCTTCACACTGATAAAGCCTTTCATTCTCCCAGGGCAGTGACACGAAACAAATTCAGGGATTTACATACACATATTAATCGATTAAAACTTTCTAACCGATGAAAAATTTAACAGCATCTTAGGTTTGTTTAATACATCCTCATCAGTGGTGTGCCCCTGTGATCTTTTATTTATGGATCCTGTGTCTGATGCTCCCTCTCTCACTAACACCTGAAGAGTGCTGGACTAAAACCTGGTGTTGTGTAATTTCTGACCATTTACATGCTGTAACTGTACCAGTCTCCATTGCTCCCTCCGGCATCCCATTCTGTACATACGCCACCCTCTGTGTGAAAAAGTTCCCCTTTAGATCTCTTTCAAATATTTCCCCTCTCACCTTAAACCTATGCCCCTCTAGTTTTGGACTCCCCTACCCTGGGGGAAAAGACTTTGTCTGTTTAACCTGTCCATGCCCCTCATGATTTTATAAACCTCGATAAAGGTCACCCCTCAGCCCCCGTCACTCCAGGGCAAATATCCCCAGACCATTCAGCCCCTCCCTGTAGCTCAAACCCTCCAACATCCTTGTAAATCTTTTCTGAACATTATCAAGCTTTGCAACACCCTTCCCATAGCTGGGAGACCAGAATTGAATGCAGTATTCCAAAAGTGGCCTCACTAATGCCCTGTAGACCCGCAATGTGACATCCCAACTCTTGTTGGAATTTTGAGGAATGATGAGGAATCTTATAGAAACACATAAAATTAAGAAGGGAATAGATGAGAAAAGAAGCAGGGACGCTGTGCACACTAGCAGATGAAATGAGAACGAGGGGTATAACCTCAAAACAAGAGGAAGCAGACTCAGGCCTGAGTTGAGGAATGTCCTCACCCAATCTGAGGAATTCCCTGCCCAGTGAAGCAGTTGAGGCCACCTTATTGAATGTTTATAAGACAGATTTTTGAACAATAAAGGAATTAAGGGTTCCAGTGAACGGGCTGGTAAGTCGAGCTGAGTCCACTTATTGGATGGCAGAGCAGGCTTGAGGGGCCAGACCACTCCTGCCCCATTTCCTTATATTCTTGTGCTCAATGTACTGACCAATAAAGGCAAGCGTACCACGGTGGCTCAGTGGTTAACACTGCTGCGTCACAGCATGAGAAACGTGGGTTCGATCCCTCCCTCGGGCGACTGTCTGTGTGGAGTTTGCACATTCTCCCCGTGCCTGCACGGGTTTCCTCCGGGTGCTCTGGTTTCCTCCCACAGTCCAAAGATGTACAAGTTAGGGTGGGTTGGCCATGGGAAATTGCCCAAAGTGTCCAGGTATGTGTAGATTAGGGGGACGGGTCTGAGTGGGATTCTCTGAGTTTCAGTGTGGACTTGCTGGACTCACTATCACTGGGGCTATGACTACGTTCCCAGCTTCAGCCAAAGTGGAAACTAATCCCAGGATTTCCGATGCAGAACTTGACTCAACTGTTAAGCTCTGTGTCTGAGACACTGCTTGGTCGAGGCTGGTTTGATGAGACAGCAGCGTACGCTGACTATGTCATTATCTAAGGGCTGAACGGACTTGAGAGTCCCACTTCAGGATTTCTTAAGGTTAAACATGTTGGTTCAGTTGGCAGTTAGGAAGGAAAATGCAATGTCAGCATTCATTTTAAGAGGGCTAGTTTACAGGAGCAGAGGTGTACTGTATAAGGCTCTGGTCAGACTGAGTTTGGAACAGTGAGGGCAGTTTTAATTTCCATATCTTTGTTATATAGCCCCAGGGGCCCAGGTTCAATTCTACCCTCGGGAACAGTCTGTGTGGAGTTTGCACATTCTCCCTGCGTCTGCGTGGGTTTCCTCCGGGTGCTCCGGTTTCCTCCCACAGTCCAAAGATGTACAAGTTAGGGCGGTTTGGCCATGATAAATTACCCTTAGTGCCCAGGCATGTGTAATCCAGGCTAGGTGGATTAGCTATGGGAAATGTGTGGTTATGGGGATAGGGTCGGAATCTGGGTGGGATGGCCTTCAAAGGATTGTTGCAAGGGGCTGAATGGCCTCTTTCAGCTCTTCAGAACCCTATCTAAGGAAGGATGTTCTGACCTTGGAGAGGATTCAGAGGAGATTCATGAAAATGATTCCAGGATGAAGGGCTCCTCCCATGAGGAGTGGTTGAAGACTCTGGTTCTGTGGAATTTAAAAGGGAGGAGGAGCATATCTGATTGAAGCTCGGAAAATGTTGAGGGGCCTGGATGGAGCGGACACGGAGAAGATGGTTCCACCAGTGGGAGAGACTGGGACAGGCACAGCCTCAGGGCGATGGGACAACCCTTTAGAGCTGAGATGGGAGAGGAATTTCTTCAGCCGAAGGGATGTGAATCTGTGGGACACATTCCTACAGAGGGGAGCTGGTGAGGGTAGGTCATTGAGTGTATGTAAGACAGAGATAGATAGGGTCTCAATGACAGATGAGCAAGGGGATGGAGAGTTAGAGGGAGGAGACAAGGGAATGGGGTTGATAGACATGAGAGACATGATCGAATGGTGAAGCAGGCTCGATGGGCCGAATGGCCTATCTGTGATCCTATATTCTACATTTCTGTATCACAAATAGTATATCAATGCACAATTATTCATACAGCGTAGAAAGTCTACAACATGAACGTCTGAGCGAACGAATTCCTTTCTAACGTACCCTCTCCAGGTGTAATTAGTTGGTTCAGGATTGGCATCTGTGCTACATGTAACAGTAACATTGTGTGTGTTTACACTCCAGGTCCCATCATACCCCGTTATCGTCACGACTGGTCGATCTACAAAGAAAATAATTCATGGCATCAGAGCCCTTTTCTCCGCAGGACCCACAGCAATGATTGAAGAGGGTGCTGTCACAATGGAAGAAAGTAGTAGATTCGTGTCTTCACGATGAGCGATAGAGCCCTAGAGCATGGAAACAGACCTTTTGGCCCATCTAGTCCATGCCGACCATTACCCCAAACTAAGCCAGCCCCTGCCTCCTCCTGGCCCATATCCCTTCAAACCGTTCCTATTTGTGTACTCATCCAAATGTCTTTTAAATATTGTAACCGTATCCACCACTTGCTTTGGAAGTTCATTCCACACACGAACCACCCTCTGTGTAAAAAAAATTGCCCCCTCCTGTCTTTCTTACATTTCTCTCTTCTCGCCTTGAAAATGTAGCCCCCTCCCCCGTCTTGAAATCCCCATCTTAGGAAAAAGACAGCCGCCAATAACCCAATCTATACCCGAAAGGAGGCAGCCAGGATTGGGGCTGAATGGCCTGCTTCCACGCCCCAAGGATTCTATATAAAATCAGAATCAAACTGCCTGAGGCAGCAGATGTGTTAACAACAGAGGAGTACGGACTTATAACCAGGACATTGCTGTACCCTATCCAATTTCATGTCTGCTTCGGAAACCTAGAGATAAATGACTTGGAAGCGAGCGTGTGCTAGAAATTCCATGCCCTCCACACATTTCCTCAAGACCAAGGAAAGAACACTTGAAATTGCAGGAGGTGTAAGGAGAGACAGTCAGGTACGAAAATATTGACTTTCTGCTCGCTTGTGCAGAGCTGAAAAGCTGCAGAGACCTGGGGCTTGAGGCTAAAGTGGAGACTGGGCAGGAAGATGCCCCATCATCATGGATGACCCGTGTGTGGGCACAGGTGGACTACAATGGAGGTGTACAGATAGTGCCAGACTTACTAATGTGGCATGGCATGAGACAGCTCTCCAGGCAGGAGTGACTCTGATGAGCATCAGCAAGTGGGAGGGTGTCTCATGGAACAGGTCATCCAATTCTGTGCACTTTCCGCAAGTTGTCAGACGGTTAGCAAGTATAGAAAATGTTATTTTTAATCTATGAATTATACGCGAATAAAATAGAGGGACCTGATGCAGCTGTGTAAGATTATGCGTATAAGTCCAGCCTGATTGGCCCAAACAAAATGCAGCTCGTCTCACCTATCTAAACTAAACTCCAGCTGCCGTTCCTCAGCCCATCCGCTGATCATCCCATCGTGCTCTCGGCAGGGTCGGAGGGTTTGAGCTACAGGGAGGGGCTGAATAGGCTGGGGCTATTTTCCCCGGAGCGTCGGGGGCTGAGGGGTTATAGAGGTTTATAAAATCATGGGTAGGATAACTAGGCAAGATCTATTCCCCAGGGTAGGGGAGCCCAAAGCTCGAGGAGTGTAGGTTTAAGGTGAGAGTGAAAAGGCGTGGAAGGGATCTGAGGGGCAACTTTTTCACACAGAGGGTGGTGCGTGTATGGAATGAGCTGCCAGAAGAAGTGTTGGGGGCTGGTACAGTTACAGCATTTAAAAAGCATCAGGACGGGGACATGGATAGGAAGGGTTTAGAGGGATATGGGCTGAATGCTGGCAAATGGGACTAGATTAATAAGGGTATCTGGTCAGCATGGACGTGTTGGGCTGAAGGGTCTGTTTCCGTACTGTACAGCTCTATAACTCTATGACTATTACATGGGGCATGGCCCAGTCCAGTAGAAATCAGCGTAGTTGACGGGTCAATGACATGGTTGGAGGCCAATCCACCCTAACCCTCACTTCCCTGGGCACTATGGGTAATTTAGCACGGTCAATCCACCCTAACCCACACATCCCTGGGCACTATGGGTAATTTAGCACGGCCAATCCACCCTAACCTGCACATCCCTGGGCACTATGGGTAATTTAGCACGGCCAATCCCCCTAACTTGCACATCCCTGGGCACTATGGGTAATTTAGCACGGCCAATCCACCCTAACCCGCACATCCCTGGGCACTATGGGTAATTTAGCATGGCCAATCCACCCTAACCTGCACATCCCTGGGTACTATGGGTAATTTAGCACGGCCAATCCACCCTAACCCGCACATCCCTGGGCACTATGGGTAATTTAGCACAGCCAATCCACCCTAACCTGCACGTCTTTGGACTGTGGGAGGAAACCCACGCAGACACGGGGAGAATGTGCAATCCCCACACGGACAGTCACCCGAGGGTGGAATCGAACCCAGGTCCCTGGCACCGTGGGCAGCAGTGTTAACCACTGAGGCACCGCATGTGTAGTATATATTTGCAGACGTCTGTTTGTTGGTAAACTGCTATTTTTTTGTAATTGTTTTGTTTGTAATGAACTCACTTGGCTGACAGTTTCCCATCAGTGATCCAGAAAGAGCCTGGACTCTGTAGAATGGGCTGCAGCACCAGGGCACTTCGAATAAAATAGTGCGCTGATTGCAGAAGAGAGTGTCGCAGGAAAGGAAATGATTCAGCTCTCACAGCCTTCCTCAAAATGTGATCCATTCTCGCATGATTCAGGGATCCTCCAATAACACCCTTTCTGCACTACAACACATTGCATTTGTATGGCAACTTATGTTGAGCCAATCGTCCCAATGGACCTTGCTGAATAAAATTAAAAGGAACCCAAGTTCCTGCAAATCTGTTCATTTAAGCTTCACGTCACAGAGTCATGGAGCTGTACAGCACAGAAACAGACCTTTCGGTCCAACTTGTCCGTGCTGACCCTGATATCTTAAATTAATCCAGTCCCATTTGCCAGCATTCAACCCATATCCCTCTCACCCCGTCCTATCCATGTCCCCATCCAGATGCCTTTTAAATGCTGTAACTGTACCAGCCCCCACCACTTCCTCTGGCAGCTCGTTCCATACACGCACCACCCTCTGTGTGAAAAAGTTGCCCCTCAGGCCCATAAGACCATAAGACATAGGAGTGGAAGAAAGGCCATTCGGCCCATCAAATCCACTCCGCCATTTAAATCATGGCTGATGGGCATTTCAACACCACTTCCCTGCACTCCCCCTGTAGCCCTTGATTCCTTTTGAGATCAAGAATTTGTCAATCTCTGCCTTGAAGGCATCCAACGTCCCGGCCTCCACTGCCCTCCATGGCAATGAATGCCACAGGCCCACCACTCTCTGGCTGAAGAAATGTTGTTGCATTTCAGTTTTAAATTTACCCCCTCTAATTTTAAGGCTGTGCCCACGGGTCCTAGTCTCCCTGCCTAACAGAAACAACTTCCTAGTGTCCACCCCTTCTAAACCATACCAAAGGTCCCTTTTAAATCTCTCCCCTCTCACCTTAAACCTATGCCCTCTAGTTTTGGGCTCCCCTACCTGGGGGGGAAGACCTTGTCTATTCACCCTATCCATGCCCCTCATGTTTTTATCAACCTCTATAAGGTCACCCCTCAGCCCCCGACGCTCTAGGGAAAATAGCCCCAGCCTATCCAGCCCCTCCCTGTAGCTCAAACCCTCCAACCCTGGCAACATCCCTGTAAATCTTTTCTGAACCCTTTCAAGTTTCACAACATCCTTCCTGTAGCAGGGAGACCAGGATTGCCAACAGTCTCAGTCCAGATGAATAAGACATTTTGTTTAGATTTTTAAATATATTCAGTTGGAATCTACAAATAGATGGACTCGAGCAAATTAAATCAATTTTAACTGCATTTAAAAATCCAATAAGCATGTCACACAGGTATCAGGAAGAAGTCTACTCACTCAATAGGCAAAGTTGAACTTCTCTCTACTTTAGGAAGAGATTGTTGGGAAGGTAAGTGAGTGCTATTTCAGTCCTTACCTCGAAGCCAGCGGGTCCTTTTTGCAGCGGAGTGCTATTTAAGTAGGTGTGTTCTCAGCCCCAGGTCCTACACGGTAGGGCCTCCCTCCCACCCTCCTCCTCTAACCTAATTAAGAGCCCACAGACTCACAGCAAACACACAAGGGCTGAGGGAAGTGCCTGGTGAGTAAAGTGCGAGTTTTCGGCGAAGAGGCTCAGTGAGGAGATTACGCCATTGTTGAAGAGGGTGAAGACATGACTGCCAAGCTGATTCAGTGTGCTGCGAGCATGATGTGGGAGGTCAGGGACACTGATAATGTTTCTGGCTCCTATAGCTGTGGTAAGTGTGTACACATTCAGCTTCTGAAGGAGCATGTTGCAGCCCTGAAGAAAGAACTAGAAGACCTCAGGCTCATCCGAGAGAATGAGAATTTTCTGGACAGGACCTTCAGCAAGGTCACTACACTGAGGATACCTGAAGAGAGAAGGGGGATATCGATGACAAAGGAAGACATGAATGAAGTACAAGAGACCCCAGGGGAAGCACCTATTGTAAACAAGCTGACTGTCTTGGAAACTGCCGAGATAGACGACACTGCCAGTCCGAGAGGTGGACAGATCTGCGAGTCAAAAATTGCTGTAGAGGCAGAGCCAAGAAGTCAGACATCACGGAGAGCTGTGGTAATAGGGGACTCCATTGTGAGAGGGACTGACAGGGGTTGCTGCGGCAAAAGGCAAGATTTGAGGATGATGTGTTGCCTTCCTGGTGCCAGGATCCAGGACGTCACTGATAGAGCGCAGAGAATCCTCGAGGGTGAATGTGAAGACCCAGAGGTGATGGTGCATGTTGGCACTAATGACATCGGGAAGAAGAGGAGGGACATTCTACAGCGGGACTTCGGAAGAAGGCTGAAAAGCAGGACTTCCAGGGTGGTTATCTCCGGTTTGCTTCCAGTTCCTCGGGCTGGAGAGGGCAGGAACAGGGAGATAATGGACTTGAACGTGTGACTGAGGGACTGGTGTCGGAAGCAAGGATTTAAATTCTTGGATCACTGGGATATGTTTTGGGGTAAGAATAAATTGTACAGGAGGGACGGTTTGCATCTTAATAATCGGGGGACCAGCATTCTGGCAGGCAGGTTTGCCACTGCAACACAGGTGTGTTTAAACTCAGTAGTCGGGGGGAGTGAACAATCTGGAAATTGAAGAATGAAGTTAAAGGGAAAGTGAGAATAAGAGAAGTTAAGAATCAATGGAACAGAAAACTCAAGAAGGGATCGTACAGTATGGCCAAGTGAAATAGGGATTGATAGGAAGGGTGAGGGGAGAAACAAATTAAAAATATTATATATGAATGCACAAAGCAAAAGAAATAAGGTGGATGAGCTTGAGGCTCAGTTGGAAATTGACAAGTATGATGTTGTGGGGATAACTGAGACGTGGCTTCAAGTGGACAGGGCCTGGCAAATGAATATTCAAGGCTATAGGTGCTATCGAAAGGACAGACTGATGGGCAGAGGGGGTGGGGTGTCCCTGTTGGTGAGGAATGATATTCGGTCCCTTGCGAGGGGAGACATAGAGTCAGGAGATGTAGAGTCAGTATGGATAGAGCTGATAAATTCTAAGGGTAGAAAGACCCTAATGGGAGTTATCTACAGGCCCCCAAACAGTAGTCAGGAGGAAGGGTGCAGGTTGAATCAAGAGTTCAAATTGGCCTGTCACAAAGGTATCACTGCAGTTGTTATGGGAGATTTCAACATGTGGGTAGACTGGGAGAATCAGGATGGCACTGGACCCCAAGAAAGGGAGTTTGTGGAGTGCCTCCAAGATGGATTCTTAGAACAGCTTGTACTGGAGCCTACCAGGGAGGAGGCAATTCTGCATCTGGTGTTGTGCAATGAACCGGATTTGATCAGGGACCTCAAAGTAAAGGAGCCATTAGGGGGTAGTGACCATAATATGATAAGTTTTAATCTGCAGTTTGAGAGGGAGAAGGGAGAATCGGAAGTGTCAGTATTGCAGTTGAACAAAGGGAACTATGGAGCTATGAGGGAGGAGCTGGCCAAAGTTCAGTGGTTCAATACCCGAGCAGGGATGACAGTAGAACAACGGCAGGTATTTCTGGATATAATGCAGAAGGTGCAGGATCAGTTCATACCAAAGAGGAAGAAAGATCCTAAGGGGAGGCGGGGGCAGCCGTGGCTGACGAGGGAAGTTAAGGACTGTATAAGATAAAAGAGAAGAAGTATAACATTAGCAAAGATGAGCGGGAAGCCGGAGGACGGGGAAGCTTTTGAAGAGCAACAGAGGATAACTAAAAGGGCAATACACAGAGAAAAAATAAGCTATGAAGGAAAACTGGCCAAGAATATAAAGGAGGATAGTAAAAGCTTTGTTAGGTATGTGAAAAGAAAAAAAATGGTTACGACTAAAATTGGGCCCTTGATGTCAGAAACGGGTGAATTTATTATGGGGAACAAGGAAATGGCAGAAGAGTTGAATAGGTACTTTGGATCTGTCTTCACAAGCAATCTCCCAGATGTAATAGTGGCTGAAGGACCGAGGGTAATGGACGAACTGAAGGGAATTTATATTAGGCAGGAAATGATGTTGGACAGACTGTTAGGTCTGAAGGCTGATAAGTCCCCGAGACCTGATGGTCTGCATCCCAGGGTACTTAAGGAGGTGGCTCTAGAAATTGTGGATGCGTTGGTAATTATTTTCCAAAGTTCTATAGATTCAGGATCAGTTCCTGCGGATTGGAGGGTGGCGAATGTTGTCCCACTTTTCAAGAAAGGAGGGAGAGAGAAAACAGGAAATTACAGACCGGTTAGCCTGACGTCAGTGGTGGGAAAGATGCTGGAGTTAATTATAAAAGATGAAATTACGAATCATTTGGATAGCAGTAACAGGACAGGTCAGAGTCAGCATGGATTTACGAAGGGGAAATTGTGCTTGACTAATCTTTTGGAATTTTTTGAGGATGTATCTATGAAGATGGATAAAGGAGAGCCAGTGGATGTAGTGTACCTAGACTTTCAGAAAGCTTTTGATAAAGTCCCGCATAGGAGATTGGTGAGCAAAATTAGGGCACATGGTATTGGGGGCATAATACTGAGTTGGATTGAAAATTGCTGACTGATAGGAAGCAAAGAGTAGTGATAAACGGGTGCCTTTCGGAATGGCAGGCAGTGACCAGTGGGGTACCACAAGGATCGGTGCTGGGACTGCAGCTGTTTACGATATATATTAATGATATAGACGAAGGCATTAGAAGTAATATTAGCAAATTTGCTGATGACACAAAGCTGGGTGGCAGTGTGAAATGTGAGGTGGATGTTATTAGAATACAGGGTGGCTTGGACAGGCTAGGTGAGTGGATGGATGCATGGCAGATGCAGTTTAATGTGGATAAATGTGCGGTTATACACTTTGGTGGCAAGAACAGGAAGGCAGATTACTATCTCAATGGAGTCAAGTTAGGTAAAGGGGAGGCACAATGAGATCTAGGTGTTCTTGTACATCAGTCAATGAAAGCAAGCATGCAGGTACAGCAGGCAGTGAAGAAAGCTAATGGCATGCTGGCCTTCATAACAAGAGGAATTGAGTATAGGAGCAAAGAGGCCCTTCTGCAGCTGCACAGGGCCCTGGTGAGGCCGCACCTGGAGTATTGTGTGCAGTTTTGGTCTCCAAATTTGAGGAAGGACATTCTTGCTTTTGAGGGAGTGCAGCGTAGGTTCACGAGGTCAATTCCCGGAATGGCAGGACTATCATATGTTGAAAGATTGGAGCGATTGGGCTTGTATACTCTTGGGTTCAGAAGGATGAGAGGGGATCTCATTGAGACGTATAAGATTATTAAGGGATTGGACACTGGGGAGGCAGGAAGCATGTTTCCGCGGATGGATGAGTCTGGAAACAAACGACACAGTTTAAAAATAAGGGGTAGGCCATTTAGAACGGAGTTGAGGAAAATCTTCTTCACCCAGAGAGTGGTGGATGTGTGGAATGCTCTGCCCCAGAAGGCAGTGGAGGCCAACTGTCTGGATACTTTCAAGAAAGACATGGATAGAGGTCTTAAAGATAGTGGAATCAAGGGTTATGGGGATAAGGCAGGAACATGATACTGATTGTGGATGATCAGCCATGATTATAATGAATGGTGGTGCTGGCTCGAAGGGCCAAATGGCCTACTCCAGCACCTATTGTCAATTGTCTATTGTCTATTGTTCCCTGCATCCTGGTGGGTTAATCCAAAATGAGAGGTCCGAGCTTCAGGATTTTGGGAGGAGGCAGATTTAAAGCAGAGATGAGGAAGAATTGCTTCTCTCGAAAGGTCATGAACCTGTGGAGCTCACTGCCACTGAGTGAAGTGACCTGAACAGGAGAGGAGGGTTCGACTTTGCAATGAATAATGTGTGAAAGGAAGTGGGCAGGAAGGTCAGTTGAGACTGAGATGAGATCAGCCACGATTAATGTCTCACGGTGGCTCAGTGGTTAACGCTGCAGCCTCACGGCGCCAGGGACCCGGGTTCAATCCCTCCCTCGGGCAACTGTCTGTGTGAAGTTTGCACATTCTCCCCATGTCTGTGTGGGTTCCCTCCCACAGTCCAAAAGAATGCAGGTTAGGGTGGATTGGCCGTGCTAAATTACCCACAGTGCCCAGGGATGGGCGGGTTAGAGAGGATTGGCCATGCTAAATTACCCATAGTGACCAGGGATGCGCAGGCTAGGGTGGATTGGCCATGCTAAATTACCCATAGTGCCCAGGGATGTGCAGGTTAGGGTGGATTGGCCATGCTAAATTACCCATAGTGCCCAGGGATGTGCCAGTTAAGGTCCTCACCCTCAACAACTTCTTTTTCGATTCCTCCCACTTCCTACGGACAAAGGGGGTGGCCATGGGTACCCGCATGGGCCCCAGCTATGCCTGCCTCTTTGTAGGTTACGTGGAACATTCCCTCTTCCGCACCTACACAGGCCCCAAACCCCACCTCTTCCTCCGTTACATTGATGACTGTATCAGCGCCGCCTCTTGCCCCCCAGAGGAGCTCAAACAGTTCATTCACTTCACCAACACCTTCCACCCCGCCTCACGTTCACCTGGGCCATCGCCAACACATCCCTCACCTTCCTGGACCTCTCTGTCTCCATCTCAGGCAACAACCTACAAACTGATGTCCATTTCAAGCCCACTGACTCCCACAGCTACCTAGAATACACCTCCTCCCACCCACCCTCCTGCATAAATTCCATCCCCTATTCCCAATTCCTCCGCCTCCACCGCATCTGCTCCCAGGATGAGGCATTCCACTCCCGCACATCCCAGATGTCTGCGTTCTTCAAGGACCCCAATTCCCCCGCCTCAGTAATTGAGAACTCCCTTGACCGCGTCTCCCGCATTTCCCGCAACACATCCCTCACACCCCGCGCCCGCAATAACAACCTCAAGAGGATCCCCCTCATTCTCACACACCACCCCACCAACCTCCGGATACAACGCATCATCCTCCGACACTTCTGCCATTTACAATCCGCCCCCACCACCCAAGACATTTTTCCATCCCCACCCCTGTCTGCTTTCTGGAGAGACCACTCTCTCCGTGAATCCCTTCTTCGCTCCACACTGCCCTCCAACCCCACCACACCCGGCACCTTCCCCTGCAACCGCAGGAAATGCTACACTTGCCCCCACACCTCCTCCTTCAACCCCATCCCAGGCCCCAAGAAGGCTTTCCACATCAAGCAGATGTTTATCTGCACATCTGCCAATGCGGTATACTGCGTCAACTTTATCCGTTGTGGCTTCCTCTACATTGGGAAAGCCAAGCGGAGGCTTGGGGACTGCTTTGCAGAACAGCAACGCTCGATTCACAGTAAACAACTGCACCTCCCAGTCGCAAACCATTTCAACTCCCCCTCCCATTCCTCTGATGACATGTCCATCCTGGGCCTCCTGCAGTGCCACAATGATGCCACCCAAAGGTTGCAGGAACAGCAACTCATATTCCGCTTGGGAACCCTGCAGCCATATGGTATAATGTGGACTTCACCAGCTTCAAAATCTCCCCTTCTGCCACTGCATCTCAAAACCAGCCCAGCTCATCCCCGCCTCTCTAACCTCTTCTTCCTCTCACCTATCCCCTCCTCCCACCTCAAGCTGCACCTCCATTTCCTAACTCCTAACCTCGTCCCACCTCCTTGACCTGTCTGTCCTCCCGGACTGACCTATCCCCTCCCCACCTCCTCACCTATACTCTCCTCTCCACCTATCTTCTTTTCTCTCCCTCTTCGGTCCGCCTCCCCCTCTCTCCCTATTTATTTTAGAACCCTCTCCCCATCCCTCTTCTCTGATGTAGGGTCTAGGCCCGAAATGTCAGCTTTTGTGCTCCGAAGATGCTGCTTGGCCTGCTGTGTTCACCCAGGCCCTACTTTGATGTGCGGGTTAGGGTGGATTGGCCATGCTAAATTACCCATAGTGCCCACGGATGTGCAGGCTGGGTGAGTTAGTCAGGGGACATGTGGGGAACAGGGATAGGTTGGGGGGTGAGTCTGGATGGGATGCTCATGATGGGCTAAGTGGCCTGCTTTCACACTGGGGAATCTACGATCGCATTGATCCACATCAATGGCTTCTCATACTCATCCTCTTAGCTACAGTCTGTTGTTGGACATGAGACTTACAGAGGATGGACAGCTGTACAGGATATTCAGTCTTGTTGCTTGTTGCTGAGTGAGTGACCTGACATGTCACTGTCTGCCCATTGTTTGAACGATGAGGGGTCATCGTATAGTTGCTGTGGACAGTCACCATATTGTTGTCGTTTACAACATGGATCATGGTGTGCTTCCCCGGGAGACTGGATTTCCAAGTGATCTCAGCTGCTGGGTTCCCGAAGGCCGAGGTACACTGAGCCACAGGAGCGTCAGAGAGACCAGCCTCGGCAGGTATCGATGATGCTGCGTTGGTGGGAATCACTGTCAGAGATAAAAGAGAAATGAGTTCAATTTCAGTCTCACTTCACAGAGCATTTCGGCCGGCTGCATTGGCATGGTGGCTCAGTGGTTAGCGCTGTGCCAGGAGACCGGGTTCAATCCCAGCCTCGGGTGGCTGTCTGTGAGGAGCTTACACATTCTCCCTGGGTCTGTGTCATAGATTCATGCAGCACAGAAACGCAGGCTTCGCTCCGACTCATCTGCACTGAGTAGACATCTTAATCAGACTGAGTCCCATTTGCCAGCGTTTGGCTGATATCCCTCCTAATTCACATACCCATCCAGATGCCTTTTAAATGCTGTAACTGTACCAGCCCCCACCACTTCCTCTGGCAACTCGACCTAAACACGCACCACCCTCTGTGTGAAAAAGTTACCCCTCAGGTCCCTTTTCAATCTTTCCCCTCTCACCTTAAACTCCAGCACCTCCCCGACTTCTTCCCCACCAAACCCCAACACACACACAGAGATCATCATTTTTAGAATAAGACAGATTTAACACGGAGAGAGAGAGATAGAGAGAGAGAGAGAGAGAGAGAGAGAGAGAGAGAGAAGGGGAAATGACTTCACTCAAAGGGTGCTCACTCCCCAGAGTGTGGCAGACACAGGGACACTGAGTAAATTGGAGGAGGAGATGGACAGACTTTTAATGAATAACAAGTAGAAGCATTACGGAGGGTGGGCAGGAGTGAGGAGTCAAGACTGAGATGAGATAAGCCATGATCGCATTGCAATGTTGGAGCAGGAGCGAGGGGCTGAATGGCCTACCCCTGCTGCTAGTTCTTCTGCCCTTACTTGAGCAAAGTGGGAATGCAGGAAGAGATCAGTGAGGAGCAGGAAGGAATGAGCGAGAATGTCACTGAAAGAGGTTACGTACTTTCAGATGAGGCATGCCATTCGTCCCCGGTGAAATACAATTTGCTCTTCGTCACTCTATATGGGACAGGCAGGCCAGCGTGTGGGAATGAGATGGGTCTGGGCTTGGGTATGAGGTTCTAAAGTGACCATTGCTTGAAGTGGTACAGGGTATAAGGTTATGAGGCAATTCCTGGGAAAAGGGCACTGGGAGTAGACAGATGATGGATGATGGGCTGAAGGGCCTCTGTTGTGCTGTCTAACTCTATGGGGCAGAGATTCCACTGACAGACAGTCATTATACTGATGTAGTTGGGATGGGGAACCTGTGATAAGGTGAGAGTTAGGGTCGGGTTAGTGTTAGGGAAAGGATCAGGGTTATAGTCAGTGTTTGGTTTAGGGTCAGGGAGATGGTTCCGGTCAGGTCTAGGGTTAGGGTCATGGTGAGAGTTAAGGTCAGGTCTAGGGTTAGGTTCATGGTGAGGGTTAAGGTCAGGTCTAGGTTTAGGGTTAGGTTTAGTGTTAGAGTCAAGGTTAGGGTCAGTGTCATGGTGAGGGTTAGGGTCAATCTATTGTTTGGGTCTGGGATAAGTTAGAGTTAGGGTCCTAGAGATGTGTTCAGTCTAGGGTCAGGGTCGGTGTTTGGATCAGGGCTAGGGTCAGGGTTAACATTAGGCTTAGGATTAGGGCTAGGGCTAGCAATAGGGTCAGGGATATGGTTAAGTTTAGGGTTATGGTCAGGGCAAGGGTTAGGGTTAGAGTTAGGGTTAGGGTTAGGGTTAGTGTTCGGGTTAGGGTTAGGGTTAGGGTTAGGGATAGGGTTAGGGTTAGTGTTAGGGTTAGGGATAGTGTTAGGGTTAGGGTTAGGGTTAGGGTTAGTGATAGGGTTAGGGTTAGGGTTAGGCTTAGGGTTAGGGTTAGGGTTAGGGTTAAGGTTAGGGTTATGGTTAGGGTTAGGGTTAAGGTTAGGGTTAGGGTTAGGGTTAGGGTTAGGGTTAGGGTTAGGGGTTGGGTTAGGGTTAGAGATAGCGTTAGGGATAGTGTTAGGGTTAGGGTTCGGGTTAGGGTTAGGGTTTTGGTGTTATTAGAGTTAGAGCTAGAGATAGAGTTTGCGTTGGGTTAGGGATAATGGGAACTGCTGATGCTGGAGAATCTGAGATAACAAGGTGTGGGGCTGGATGAACACAGCAGGCCAAGCAGCATCGGAGGAGCAGGAAAGCTGACGTTTCGGGCCAGGCCCCTTCTTCAGAAATGGGGCAGGGGAAGGGGATTCTGGAATAAATAGGGAGAGAGGAGGAGGCGGATAGACGATGGACAGAGGAGACAGACAGGTCAAAGAGGCGCGGATGGAACCAGTGGAGGTGAGTGTAGGTGGGGAGGTAGGGAGGGGATAGGTCAGGGAGGACGGACAGGTCAAGGGGGTGGGATGTGGTTAATGAGGTTAGTAGGCAGGAAATGGGGCTGGGGCTTGAGGTGGGAGGAGGGGATAGATGAGAGGAAGAACAGGTAAGGGAGGTGGGGACGCGCACACACACGCACACACTCTTTCACACACACAAACACATGCGCGCGCACACACACACACACACACACACACACAGACACAAACACAAGCACACATACACTCTCACACACACACTCACATGCTTGCTCACACACACACTTACGCACACCACTACACATGCACACACACACCCACAGACACATTCGCACACACACACGAGCGCATGCCCACACACACGTGCAAGCACATACACACACACACACTCATACACACACACACAAACACTCCACACGCTCACACACACACCAATACACAGATGCGCATGCACACACACACACACACACACACATACACATATACACACACACACACACTCACACACTCTCTCTCTCTCTCGCACACACACACACACACACACACACACCCACACACACAGACACACACACACACACACACACACACACACAGACACACACACACAAAACCATGTGTGCGCGTGCGCAACACACATGCATAGTCACCCACATGCACAAACATGCATGTGCACGCACACACTCACACGCACACACTCACACACATGTGCGCGCACACACACACACAAACACATGCACTTGCACACACACAGAGACTCACACATACGCACAGACACTCATACGCACGCACACACACACACACACGCACACACACACACACATACACACACACTTTCACATATACACTCATACAAACACACACAGACACACTAACACATGCGTGTGCACACACACTGACACACACACGCACATAAACATACACACCCACACACATACACACAGAGACACTCTCACATACACACAGAGACACTCTCACATACACACAGATACACACACACACACACACATATTTACACACACACAAACAAACACCAACACATACGCGCACACACACAGACACATACACACACATGCACAAAGACACTCACACACACACTCACACACACCAATACACACACACGCGCACAGAGACACACACTCACTCAGACACTCACACATACGTACAATCACACACATACACACACACACACTCACATACACAGAGATACTCGTGCACACACACACACTCTCACACACACAAACAGACACACAGTCACACACACACAAAATCATGCACGTGCGCACACATGCACACACACACACACACACACACACACACACACACTTTTCCTTTTCAATGATATATTGCCCACATAAATCCCGATCCCGGGTTGGGTACATACCTAGAATTGTTAAATGGATTCCTTTTTTCTCTGCTCCCTGAGGGAATAGTGTTATCTCACACGTGTAATTTCCCTCGTCCTGTATTTTCAAAGCTTTTATTCGGATTGATCCATCCAGGAGAGGTTGGTTACTCATCTCTATCCGTCCAGAATAGTTTTCACTTGGTACTGATGGCCCATACTTCAGATTATACACAACAACAGGCTTCTCCTGACCATCCTTTGTCCAGGAAAACTGCGTTATATTTGTGTTGTTTGCGGTTGGCCAGCATGGGAGCAGCACCTCAGTACCAGCCATTGCTGTAAGGAAGGCCCTTTCTCCAACAACACAAGTTGTAACTATCGAAAGACAACAGGAAATGTTGTATTTAGGAAAGACATTGGAGGCAGACACACGCTGAAAGTGAATCGGAGATGGAGAGTTCAAGCAAATCATAAAATCCTCGACATATAGAACCATAAGCAATTGGAATGAGATTAGGCCATTCAGCCCCTCAGACCTGTTCCCATATTCCACAAGGTCATGGCTGATCCAAAATTCCTCATGTCCTCATTCTGTCCTTTCCCTGTAACCCTTACTTCCCTGACTGATAAGGAATCTATGTCACCCTTAAATATGCATAAGGACTCCTTCCCATTGCAGCTCCCTGCGACGCGGTGTTCCAAAAAAAAATCCTCAGAGAGAAGAAATTCATCCTCATCTCAGTCTGAAGTTGGCGCCCCTATATTCCGAGACTGTGGCTCCAGACTGTCCCAGTAGGGAGCAAATGGACATGAGCTTCTAGGATTCTCTGCCACAGAAGGTGGCTGAGGCCAGACTGAATGGCTACAACAAGGTTTGGGTCGAGTTCGTAGGGCTGAATGGATCATAGGATACGGGGGAACAGGGACTGAGTTGAGAAATCAGTTGTGATCCAATTGAGTAGCAGAGCAGGCATGAAGGGCTGAATGGCCTACTCAAGCTCCTATTTTCTCTATTTCTAAATCCTATATTTAAACAGTAAGGAAGCAATATTTTGGTGGGGGCGTGTGATGCCTCAGAATTTAATATAAATCATTTCCCTTCACAATCTGCTGACGGCAAAGAGGCTTTGGTAAATTTCCTGTCCTGTCCGAAAGGAAAAACTTTCAAAATTCATCTCACCTTTTCACTTGGAGGAGAACCAATCCTGCATTGGGATGGTTGAGCCAGCTCTAGAATGACCATGGAGAGATCTCGCAAAGACAAGAGAAGATAAGACCACATGTGGAGAGGAGCTGGGGCCCGGCCACTGAAATTATAACGTAATGTGAAATATTCACGAGATAACTGCCACTTTTACAACCTCCGGGCTTCCCAGCGATATGAGCAATCTATGAAGAATATTTGAAAGCGTGGGGATATTTTTCTCATGCATCGCTCAGTGTTCTACCCTGCTTTCCCCTCATGGCCCTGGGCTGTTTCCACCAACTGCTCCCCAACTTTCAAACCTTCTCTAGAACCTTCTCCCTCAGCTCTGTCAGGCATTGCATCGCAGATTGCAACAGCTCACTGTGTCAAAAACAGACCTCGTTCCCTCTTCTCCACCCCTACCCCTTTGCTTTCCTTGCTGATTCTTTCTCTCCCCTAGCCCTCTGGTTACTGAACCTCCTGCCATTGAAAATGGGTCCTGGAACGATCCGAGGAATGAGGGATTTTAGATGCAAGGTAAGATTAGACATCCATATGCATAATGTGGTTACCATGGCAGGTAGTTGCCCAGCACCAGCTAAAAGTGTTATCTTCTCAACATATCCTTGGGTTAATGCCACTATCAGGCACAGCTCTATAATGGAACAGCAGCCCTAAGACCCTCTTGGACTATGGTGACGTTACTTGTTATAAGAGCAGGTCAGAGATTGGGAATCCTGCAGTGAGTAACTCCCGTCCTGACTCCCCCCAAAGCCTGTCCCACCATCTCCAAGGCACAAGTCAGGAGTGCGATGGAATACTCCCCACTTGCCCCTGGATGGGACGGCTCCAACAACACTCAAGATGCTCGACACCATCAGAGCAGCCCCTGCTCGATCGGCCCCACATCCACACTCCCTCCTGCGCCGACACTCAGTTGCAGCAGTGTGTACCATCTACAAGATGCGCTGCAGAAATCTTCCTTACAGGCCAACTTCCAAACCCACAATCACTTCCATCCTGAGGGACAAGGGGCGGCAGATACATGGGAACACCAGGCCCCTGCAATTTCCCCTCCACTCCCCATCCTGACTTGGAAATAAATCGCTGTTCCTTCAAAATTAATCTGAGCAGTCAGTATCTGGAATTGAACCCTGAAAAATGTGGGGTGATGCACTCTGGAGAGTGGGGAGTCAACCTTTGGCATACGGTGTTCATTTCTGGTCTCCCTGCTATAGCAAGGATATCGTGAAAATTAAAAGGGTTCAGAAAAGATTTACAAGGATGTTGCCAGCATCAACGTCCTGGAATTCCTCGCCTAACAGTACTGTGGGTGCACACACACTGCAGATGTGGAATAAATGTGAACATCACCTGCCCGAACTATATGATTGATTTAGAGAATTAGCCTGTGTTTTACAACAGGATACAAGTAGCACAGGCTTGATTTGAAAGCTGAAATCTAACAGAAAACACCGGAGACACAAGGCTGAATGATAAAACCTACAAACGTACCAGACAGTAGAGTGATGCATGCAGTGAAGGTCCAAATAATTAACAGCATTTTGCACTGAGGTCTCTTCATCTTCTTCCTTTGTAAAATAGAATCAAGTGGCAGTCCAGAAATTAAAACAGTCGCTTACTGAGCAAGCAAACCGTTCCTCTTCTAACAGGTCATTTATCTCCTGTGTATTTTTGTGGGGAGGCGGAAGTTACTTGAAATATCTGTTGATGAGCGTGAGAGGTTCCTCATTTTAAAATTCGGCACGGCAGTTGTTACACTTGGAACCAGGAATACAATTTGTCTTGTCTTAAAGGCCACTCCCATTCAGTTGCCAAAATTAATCTGATCAGTCAGCATCTGAAGTTAAACGCCAATAAATGCAATGTGGTGCACTTTGGAGAGTGGTCAGGACCACTTTTGGAATACTGTGTTCAATCCCGGTCTCCCTGCTACAGGAAGGATGGTGTGAAACTTGAAAGGGCTCAGAAAAGATTTACAGGGATGTTCCCAGAGTCGGAGGGTTTGAGCTACAGGGAGGGGCTGGATAGGCTGGGGCTATTTTCCCTGGAGCGTCGGGGGCTGAGGGGTGACCTTATAGAGGTTTATAAAATCATGAGGGGCATAGATAGGGTGAATAGACAAGGCCTTTTCGCCCAGGATAGGGGAGTCCAAAACCAGAGGAGCGCAGGTTTAAGGTGAGAGGGGAAAGAATTAAAAATAAGCCATAAGACCATAGAGCAGAAATTAGCCCATTCGGCCCATCGAGTCTTTTCTGCCATTTATTCATGCCTGATAAGTTCCTCAATCTCATTCTTCCGCTTTCTCCCTTGATCCTCTTGATAATCAAGAACCTATCTGTCTCAGTCTTAAATGTACTCAATGACCTGGTCTTCACGGCCTTCTGTGGCAGTGAATTCCATAGATTCACCACTCTCTGGCTGAAGAAGCTTCTCCTTATCTCCATTCTAAAGGGTCTTCCCTTTACTCTAAGGATGTGCCCTTAGGTCCTAGTCTCTCCTACCAATGGAAACATCTTCCCAACATCCACTCTGCCCAGGCCATTCAGTATTCTGTAAGCTTCAACTAGATCCCCCCTCATCCTTCTAAACTCCAATGAATATAGTCCCAGAGCCCTCAAACCTTCCTCCTATGTTAACTTTTCCATTCCTGAGACCATTCTCATGAACCTCCTCTGTGCCCGCTCCAGGGCCAATACATCCTTCCTGAGATATGGGGTCCAAAACTGCATGTAATACTCCAAATGAGGCCTGACCAGAGCCTTATAAAGCCTCAGCAGTATATCCCCGCTTTTATATTCAAGTCCTCTCAAAACAAATGCCAACATTGCATTTACCTTCCTGAATACTGACTCAACCTGCAAGTTTGCCTTGAGAGAATGTTGGATAGAACTCCCAAGTCTCCATGCGCTTCAGACTTCTGAATTCTCTCCCCAAAAGGGCTTAAGGGGCATTTGTTTTTCACACAGAGGGTGGTGCGTGTATGGAATGAGCTTCCAGAGGAAGTGGTGGGGGCTGGTACAGTTACAGCATTTAAAAGGCTTCTGGACAGGTAAATGAATAGGAAAGATGTGATTGTACTGGGAGGTGGGGGCAGTGCAGAGGGAGATTCACCAGGAATGTTGCCCTGCGATGGAGGAGATTAGCGATGAATAGAGTCTGGGTCAACTCGGGTCGTTTTCTTTGGAGCAGGGAAGGTTGGAGGGGTGGGAACCTGATAGAGAGGTCTCAGATTAGGAGGGGCATGGACTGGGTGGGTGGGACCCTTAGTCATCAGGTGAATGGCAAGGGGAGCATCATTTTAAAGTGAAGGGCAGGTGGTTTTGAGGGGATTTGAGGAAGAACATTTTCATCCAGAGGGTGGGCGCTTTGGAATGCAGTGCCTGGAGGGTGGAGCTGAGGCAGGAAATCTCTGAACCTTTGGTGTTGTGACCAGAATTGAACCCAATGTTTCAAATGCAGCCTAACTAAGGTTCTACAAAGCTTCAGCATTACCTGCCAATTTTTAAACTTAATGCCTGGGCTGATGGTTTTGTTTCATTTCTTTGCGGCCTTTTTTTTAGCAAATGGTATAATTGAGGGGCTTTCTGGGCCATTCCAGGAGGTGTTGGAGAGGCAACCATATTGCTGTGAGCCTGGAGTCACTTGTAGGTCTGGGGTGGGGAAGCCCGACTTCATACCCTGAAGGATAGCATTCAAATTGCAAGAAATAACAAGGTGGAAGGAACATTTTTACAGTGAGGTGGGAGAGTTGATTTGGACAGGCATGGCTTTGGTAAATGCAGCAGTGGATGGTGACTGACAGTTAAATGCTGAGCCATGTTCACATTTGATACGAAGCAGCTTGTTTCTGCTTGCCCAAGGTGCTGCTGAGAAATGAACCAGCAATGAGGAATGGCTTGACGAGTTGAAACGAAGCCATCGGCCGGGGTATGAAAGTTTTAAAATTGGCGGGTAATGTTGAAGATTTGCAGTACCTTAGTTAGGCTGAACTTGGAATGTTGTGTTCAATTCTGGTCACCACGGTACCAGAAGGATGTGGAGGCTTTGGAGAGGGTACAGAAAAGATTTACCAGGATGTTGCCTGGTATGGAGGGCATTAGCTATGAGAGGAGTTCGGAGGAACTCGGACTGCTGAGAAATGAACCAGCAATGAGGAACCTGTTTGTGGAGTTGAAACAGGTGAAGTGTGTATACCTTTGGCCTTTTCCATCAGCAAAGAACAGTTCCTCAACTCTTAATACCTGTAGCTTCAAGCCCAATTGGCAATCTGATTGTCCATCTGTTTCTTGTGCACTCAGGATTAATCAACATAGATTTACAGTTAACTGCTAGTCATTAACTGATGCTGTTGACATGGTCATAGAAACAGAGAAAATAAGGGCAGGAGTAGGCCATTCAGTGCTTCGAGAAGGCACTATGATCGCGGCTGATAATGTAATCTCACTATCCCACTCCCCCTTTCTCTCCATACTTCTTGATCCCTTTAGCTGCAATGAACTGACCCTGACAGCTTCTCATGGGTTCACATCTCACTGAGTGAAGAAATTCTTCCTCATCTCAGTCCTGAATGTCTTACCCCTTATTCTTAGACTGTGAGCCCCTAATTCTTGACTTCCCCAACGTCAGGGAACATTCTTCCCACATCTGGCCTGTCCAGTCCCATGGGATTTTACATGTTTTTATGAGATCCCCCCCCCCCCCACTGCGCACCCTCCCCCCCCCCCCCCCCCCCGATGTTGTTCTCCTAAATTCCAGCGGGTAGAGGCCCATTCAATCCACGCTTTCCTCATACGTCAGCCTTGCCATCCAATCTGGTGAACCTTCGCTGGGCTCCCTAAACAAGAAGAACATCCTTCCTCAGACCAAAACTGCACCCAATGCTCAAGATGTGGCCTCACCAAGACCCTGTATAACTGCAACAAGACATCCTCAATCCGATACTCAAATCCTCTCGTTATGGAGGCCAGGATGCCATTAGCTTTCCTCACCACCTGCTGTGCACCCATGCCAACTCTCAGCGACTGTGCCACCATGACACCCAGGTATCTCTGCCAAGTGGAACCCACTTACTAACGAACTAGCACTCACTTCTTGGACAGTATAAATGCTGTACCCCCTTTGTTTTGGCCATTCTTGCGGAATTTCCGGTCATGTGGTGAGATGAAAAGCTACGATAAGATGTTTCCTATTTTTCTTTCTCAGCAACATCTAAGTTCCTGCAATGCCAAATGGCAATTTTGCAACTGCATGTTGCAAGTGCAGTGAAGCATCTCAGAGAGCACGTACCGTCTGATAAGGACCTGACCAGCTTGAGGTATCATCATCTTTGAGCTAGTTTGAGAAAACGCGGCTAAAGCTTTGAGGAAGGAGGCCTGAAATTGATGAGGGCAATCATCCCAATGAAGCAGACATAGAACGGTACTGGTATTCATCAGAACAGAGGCACAAGGAACAAAACCTAGAGAAGAAACAACATCGTGTGGAAGAGGGTTCTGACTGATTAGACCATGGTAGGGCAGGGATGTGCAGCAGAAACTCACCAACAAGATCACGAGGTGCTGGATGGCGGTTAATTGTTGCATTTTCAGAAGCCAGATGTGAGGCGCCAGTGTTGGACTGGGGTGCACAAGGTAGAAATCACATGACATCTGGTTATAGTCTCACAGATTTATTTGATAGCTTGTGTCTCCAAATAAATCGATTGGAACGATGTTGTGCGAGTTCTGTCCTTATCACAGGAAATGCAGCAAAACTCCTTAGCCACTTGTTGGCCGAAAACTGTGTGCTGTTGTGATGGGGGGTAGGAGGTGCGATGGAGGAGCTGCACAACATTTGCCAAGCCGTCGTTCTGCGAAATCATGAAAACGAGAAGGGCGCGAGTGTGCATTCACTCAGAGGATGGTGCCATGTTGAGGATGATTCGAGATCTTTAGTTTGAAAATGGATGGAGCAAACTGCGTATTGTGTTTTGAATCCTCTGCTGTTAATACTGTGACTGGCTTGACATTTTATCTTAATGTTCGCCTTCAGCCAATAAACAGTTAATTGCAAAAGCGATGTCAGTTTGAAAGATCTGCAAATATCAGTATCCTGTGTGAGAACATGCATCATTTTTAGCATGTGCAACTGTCCTTGACTTCCTTCAGTGTCACAGCATCTCAGAACACAAATTTGAAGGACGACGCCTTATCTTCCACTCTGCGGCCCCGTGGATTCGACGCTGAGTTTCTCCAATTTCAGATAACCTTTGCACCCATCCTCCTTTTCCAGCCCCACCTCCTCCCTTCCATTTCTGCCTTCTGACCCTCCCTTCCACCCACCAACAGGATTCATCCCTCCCACTGACCAATCGTACCTCCTGCCAGTGTCCACCTCTCTTCCCCCTCTTCCAAGCGTTATCTGCATCTCCCCCTACCCTCACATCTAGCCCTGAAGGAGGGTAATTACCCGAAACGTTGACTGCTCCTTTCCTCCAGATTCTGCCTGGCCTGCTGTGTTCTTCCAGCCTCCTGTTTGCCTACAGTGGGAATATTTCCCCAGTTGCCAGAGATCTGGGCGTTGACACAAACAGGCAAGTCAATATGTTGACCTGGGCATGTTGAAGGATCACACAGCTCATCTCTTTTAGAACCATAGAGGCCTACAGCATGGAAACAGGCCTTTCGGCCCGACTTACCAATGCTGTCCAGTTTTCCCAACTTAAACTTGCCCCATTTGCCTGTGGTGGGGCCATATCCCTCCATATTTATCCTGTCCACGTACCCATCTATGTGTTTCTTAAGTGACAGAATTGTATTTGCTTCCACCTCTACCTCTGGTAGGCCATTCCAGACACTCACTTTGTATGAACAAAATTGCCCCTACTGTATCTCTCTCCTCTTACCCGAAACCTGTGCCTCCTGGTTTTAGACTCGCCTACCCTGGGGAAATGCTGCCTGCTATCTACCTTGTCTATGCCTCTCACGACTTTATAGACCTCTATGATGCCACCCTTCAGTCTCCCACGCACCTCAGAAAATAGCCCCAGGCGATCCAACATCTCCCTACACCTCAAACCAATCCGGGTAGCATCCTAGTAAATCTCCTCTGCACTCTTTCTAGTTTAATAATGTCCATGCTATAGTCGGGCGACCAGAACTGCACACTGTACCCCAAATGTACGCTCAACAATGGCTGCAGCAACATGTCATTCCTTACTGCAAGGGGCACAGTGACACTTCTGGTCAGAGACTGCCCTCTTGCATGAAAATATAACTGTAAGACTCATCGAGAGATGGTGCGCGTGTGTGTGAGAGAGAGAGAGATAGAAAACCACATACACATGACATCTAGCTGACATTTTCTGAATTTGTTCCTTCCTCTTTAAAAATTTGCGAAGGCGAATGATGAGCTTGGAGAGATCCTGCTTACTCAAGGGGCATTGACGAAACATGTTAAATTGAGAAACGGCTCAGCAGACAATGAGTTACTTGGCGTGGAAAACATCTCTTGGAGTTCTTCTTCTGCTCTCAGGTAAGCGAGCAAGCTCATGACGAGGTGTTGTTCCTCTGTGAAGGAGTTCATTTACTCCCTTTCCCCTTCCAGCCTCTGTGTGCAGCTTGTAACAAATTATATGCCCCTATCTCTAAATACCTTCCAGCTCGTCCTATAATAACTCCAACTCTGTTTTGTAAGTCCCCATTGAAGCTGCTCCCTTTTAGATCACAACAGCTTGCTGTGTCCACAGACCAAATTCTCCTGCTCCTGTCCCACACCCCTCCTCTGCTTCTTCTCCTGATTCGCTTCAATCTGAATGGTCAGCCCTTCTGTGCACTACCGCCACCGCCCCCCCCCCCCCCCCAACTCACCCCAGCGCAATTTCATTGAATTATAGAATCATATTGCACTTCATCACGGCCCTTCAGGAGCCCTTCGCCCCGTCAGGGCTTGTTTGGTGTAATATTACTTCCTATTTTTCTAAAATTCCTTGTCTCCAGCCTCCCTGCATTAAAAGTGACCTGCCCATCCCATTAGTTTGCTCTTTTCATTTGGAGTTTTTTATGTACAAACTTTAACACCCCGCCTACGCACTCAAGCCTGGGCTATTAGTATATACTAAAAAGAGCAGAAATTCTTTAACTGTCACCACAATCCACTTCCCTCTATTTTGAAAAACATTTTTTTTTGCTGCTTCTGGTGTTTCTTTGATCAGCCAATTCAACACCACATTCGATTTCTTTCCTTAAAATAAATGCCCTCTATATCCTTCCTTCTCAATAACCGAATCCGAAGGAAACTTGTCAGAAATTGAACTGTCCGGGCCCCGCACAAGAGACTATGAAGGAACACATTGATGGCTATTCCTCGCATCATCCTGCACCCTGTTGCTGATCAATGTTCCCACAAAGCAGTCAGGACTAACAGCTGACAACTCGAATCTGATTACCAAAGAGAAAATGGCAGATTATTGTATTGCACTCATTTGTAACTGGGACGATTTTCAACTCGAGCGAATTCTTTCAGGCCAATGAACATCATTTATTGTCTGAATGCCTCTTCGTCTGTCCTGTCGATCTATCTAACTGCTTCCCTGAAGGTCATTAGTGAACCAGATGGGTTTTGTTTTGTTCCTGACGATCAGCAATGGATTCATGAGCAACATTAGAGTCCTAATTCCAGATGTTTTATTGAATTCAAATTCCACCATTTGCCCTGACAGGATTCGAACCCAGGTCCCCAGAACGTTGCCTGAGTCTCTGTATTAGACCCCAGCGATAATGCCACTAGGTCATCGCTTGCCTGCCTACATACCTACCAATCCACCTCTCTGTCTATGCATCTCTCTGTCTTTCTGTCTTTCAGTCTGTCTGTCTGTCTGTCTATCTATCTATCTATCTATCTCTCTATCCATCTAACTATCTATCCAATTATCCAGCTATCTCTCTGTATGTGTGCATTTATGTACTCAGCTGTCAAATCTGAGGAGGCTTGTAAAATTAGTGCAAAATGTAGCTCCAATATCCCAGATACCACAAAGTGTGGAGCTGGATGCACACAGCAGGCCAGGCAGCATCAGAGGAGCAGGGAAGTTGACTTTTCAGGTCAGGACCCTTCTTCGGAAATCATTTCTTCTTCTTTTCTGAAGAAGCTTCCCGACCCGAAACATCAGCTTTCCTGCTCCTCTGATGCTGCCTGACCTGCTGTGTTCATCCAGCTCCACACTTTGTGGTGTCTGGCTCCAGCATCGGCAGTTTCTGCTCTCTCAAGATCCCAGCTTGCTTTCACAGCTTCCTTATTCACTCATTTACTTACATATCTGCTGCACTGTCACCTTTTACCATTTATTTTGTTTGCTTTGGCCTTTGTGCTTGCTTTCATATCCTCTTTAGAAATCTTTTTTCCTGTACTGTGAAAGAGGAAAGACAGTAAAATACGATCCCTTACTGACAATTTTCAAGAGTGCACACTCCTCCACTATCTTTAACTTCTTAAAATTTGAGTTGCTCACTTTGAGATCCCTCTGCCCAAGCACCATTCCACACACTTTGTTTATAATTGAATTGCAACGGTCCCAATCTTTTGAATTTACATTTCCAAAATCGGAGCATTTTCTTTTTTTTAATTCCCAGAAAAAGAACATCTTTTCTTTGGAAAGAGAAAGCTGAACTGAAGTTTATTTTAATTTCAGTACAGGCCTTTTTGACAGACTTTTTCCTAGGGTGGGGGGAGCTATTACGAGGAGGCATAGTTTTAAAGTGAGTGGAGGTAGCTGTAGGGGAGACGTCAGAGGTAGGTTCTTTACTCAGAGAGTGGTCGGGGCGTAAAATGCATTGCTGGAGAGGGGAGTGGAGTCAGCCTCATTAGGGATATTTAAGCAGCTATTAGATAGGCATATGAGTGACAGTATAAGGTAGGGGTGGGGGTTAGATAGACATTAGGGTTCGGGTAGAAGTTTGGCACAACATCGTGGGCCGAAGGGCCTGTACTGTGCTGTAATGTTCTACGTTCTAACTCCATATCAAGAAATCTGTCACTAAAACTGTAGAGGTGCCAAGCTAAAAAAGTCATTTTTACGAATTGAGTAAAAAACCCCGAGTTAGGACTATATATCATTTTGATCAGAACAGCGACAGGAAGAAACATAGGCAGGTAGAGATTAGAGAAAGGAGTGAGCCATTCGGCCCTTTAAGCTTGCTCTGCCATTCAGTCCATCAGCCTAACACTGTTAAACCTTTTTTCCTCGCAGAGAGGGAGATTTGAAAGAGGTTTTCAAAACTATGGACAGCGTAAAAGAGGGAAGATAGAGGTAGGAGCAAGAACTGAAGGGGTATGGAATTAAAATGATGGTCAAATGCAGCAAAGTTGAGGAAAAATGTTTACCCTCAGCGGGTAGTTAGGATCTGGTTTACTCTGAACCAGTTAGCTCAGTCTGCAGGAGAGCTGGTAGGTAATGGAAAACAATATTAATAGCCCCCAAGATAACAAAGTGTGAGGCTGGATGAACACAGCAGGCCAAGCAGCATCTCAGGAGCACAAAAGCTGACGTTTCGGGCCTAGACCCTTCATCAGAGCGGAAACCTGCCCACGGCCGACGACCTCTTCGCTCCGTCAACAACCTCCACAGCCAGCAACCCCAGAGAAGACAGCCACACTGAGCCCTGCTGCATCTTCACCTTCCCCCCAGACCTCCCCCTGACTGAGGACGAACGGTCAGTCCTAAGCAAGGGGCTCACCTTTGTCCCCCTACAACCACACATCAACGAATACCAGTCACGGTTGGACATAGAGCAGTTTTTCCGCCGCCTTCGCCCTCTGATGAAAGGTCTAGGCCCGAAACGTCAGCTTTTGTGCTCCTGAGATGCTGCTGGGCCTGCTGTGTTCATCCAGCCTCACATTTTATTATCTTGGATTCTCCAGCATCTGCAGTTCCCATTATCACTTAACAGCCCCCAATATTGGCTGAAACACCTTCCCCCAAACCTTGCCTGATGCCCATTGACCTTAAGTTTAAACCGCCACCAGTCCTCTCTCTATCGTGAGGGAGGAGCTCTCTTGGGCTATGGAAACTTTAGTGGCTTTTAACTGAAATCTTTGATTCCGCTGTAACATACATGGTGCGGTCTCACTAAAAAGGGCGCCAAAAATGATAGGAGGTACAGATAGAGTAGACAACCAGAGACTTTTTCCTAGGGTGGAGGTAGCTATTACGAGGGGGCATAGTTTCAAAGTGAGTGAAGGTAGATATAGGGGAAACGTCAGAGGTATGTTCTTACAGTGGTCGGGGCGTGGAATGCATTGCCGGAGAGATAGTGGAGTTGGCCTCATTAGGGGCATTTAAGCTGCTATTAGATAGGCATATGGATGATAGTGTAAGGTAGGGGTGGAGGTTAGATAGACCTTAGGTTTAGGGTAAAAGTTCGGCACAACATCGTGGGCCGAAGGGCCTCCACTGTGCTGTACTGTTCTCTGTTCTAAACGTAGACAGAGATGAGGAATGTGATGATGCTGTCGCTGTGAGAAGGATTCTGAAGAAGGGCCCAGACCCGAAACATCAGCCTTCCTGCTCCTCTGATGCTGCCTGGCCCTGCTGTGTTCATCCAGTTCCACACCTCGTTCCATTATTTTGTCCTGCGACTTTTTTGAAGAGAGGGTGTGAAGGCAGAGGTACTGAAGTGGGCCAAGGAGCCAGCCTGAATCTGTAATGTTTTTCTTGTTAAAAGCAATCTAGCATTGGATAGGGAGTGACCGGCTCACCCAGTGCATGGTTTTTCTGGTGTTTTTTATTCAGCTGTGGCAGTCACAAGGTGTGTAGAGTGTAGCAGAAGAGTTGCAAGCTTCAGTGAAAGATTCCTCTAACGTTCTCTCCCTGGACGCTGCTCCCTCCTGCCTGTAAGAGTTTGTGTTTGAATTGACCTTTTTTGCCAAGGGCTGTGCCTATGGGACGTTGCTGCTTTGGAACAGTTGATTAGCTCATCTGCTGTATCGGGTCAGTTACATTTTCCAACAAAGTCACTCTAAATTCTGCTTTCTTTTAGCCATGTCTCAAGAATAGTGTTTAAATAAATTTCACTTTTCTTAAAGCCACGTGGTTTGACCAGTTCTACGAAACCTGGAGCATCCAGTTCACATCTGCCTCTAAAATAAGAAAAAGTTACCTTCTGAAAATACTTTGAGGGAGGTCTGACCTGGTCCATTACAGACTGGCGGCTCTTGTCAGGATAATTCTATAATTCCAATTTGGGTTTAGGACTGTTGGACTCACAGGCAGTGACTGGTAATTGTCAGTGTCTTTTGGTCACTAAGAGTTTTCTGGGGGCGGTGGGAGAAGCGGCTTTGGGAATTTTACAAGGAATGAGCAAGGAAAAGTTCTTAGAGTTGGCAGACAAACTGGAGCTGGGGTTGTCTTTGTCGGTGAGGAAAAGGAAGGTAAACACAACAACAACTGAACATTTACGTTTGCTGGAAATGCCATCGGAATCTTTGGGACTCGCGAGAATTCAATTGCAGATGAAAGGGAACTGAAACCGTTTAATTGCCGTGAACAGCAGAGGAAAGAGAAAAGGAAAGGATCTCTCAGGCAGAACGAAAAGACAAACGAGAGGAAAGGCCCTAGCAGAAGAAAGGGAAGAAGAGAGAGAAGGAAGGGAGAAAGAGAGAGAGTTTGAACTTCAGAAGTTGGTACTTAAACAGGAAAGTCAACTTAAAAGGCTGGAGGTAGGAGGTAGGCTTAGTGAGGAGAAGAGGGAGGATGAACAAACCCGTTGTAGCCAAAGACCTTTTGGGGGTCTAGACCTGAAACGTCAGCGTTTGTGCTCCTAAGATGCTGCTTGGCCTGCTGTGTTCATCCAGCTCCATACTTTGTTACCTGGTGGGGATCTGTTTAAATACGCTCAGACATTGCTCAAATTTTACAAGAAGGGTATAGAAGTAGTAGATTCGCCAACTTTGGGAACATTTAAGTCATCATTGGATAAGCATATGGGCGTACATGGAATAGTGTAGGTTAGATGGGCTTGAGATCAGTATGACAGGTCGGCACAACATCGAGGGCCGAAGGGCCTGTACTGTGCTGTAATGTTCTATGTATGTAAGACATTTTCATTTGATTCGAGAAAATGGCTAAACAAATGAAGTGGGTTTTGTTGGTGCAAACAATGGTGGTAGGTAGAGCTAATGAGATATTTGCATCATTATCAGGGGAAGGATCTGAGAAGGTGAAAAGAAACATCTGAAGTGCAAATGAGCTAGTGTCAGAAGCCTATAGACAGTGTTTTGGGGTGGGGGGGGCATACATTGAGTGTGAAAGCATCAAAGAAAGTAGTTTTGACAGATGAATAAGGGCACTGAAAATAGATCAAACATATAATTCTCTTAGAGAGATGGTTATTTTGGAGGAGTTTGAAAATTTACTTCATGAGGTAAGGACAGCTCGCATGGAAGAGCAGTGAGTGCAAACTGCAAGAAACGGCCGATGATTATCAGTTGGTTCGTAAAATCAAAGTTTGGCTTCCAAAGTCAATTTCAATCCATGAAGGATAGAAACTGGGGAAAAGAGAAACTCTCAGGTGATAAGGGAAATGGAGATCTCATTGAAGACAGTAAAGATAGTTTACTACAGCCTAGAAAGGAAAGCCATGAGGGAAAGAGAGTTAAAATGTTCTAGTGTTTTCACTGCATTAAAATAGGCAGCATGAAATGTTTCAGAGATAGTAGGAAGTACAGATGCTGGAGAATCCGAGATAACAAGGTGTAGAGCTGGATGAACACAGCAGGCCAAGCAGCATCAGAGGAGCAGGAAGGCTGACATTTCGGGCCTAGACCCTTCTTCAGAAATGGGGGAGGGAGGGGTTTCTGAAATAAACAGGGAGAGAGGGGCAAGGCAGATAGAAGACGGATAGAGGAGAAGATAGGTGGAGAGGAGACAGATAGGTCAAAGAAATGTCAGCTTTCCTGCTCCTCTGATGCTGCTTGGCCTGCTGCGTTCATCCAGCTCTGCACCTTGTTATTTCAGATTCTCCAGCATCTGCTGCTCCTACTATCTCTGAAACAATTTTAATCGCACTGCGAAGCTTCTTCTAAGGATTCCTACCTTGAAGAAGTTACCCTCCCGCCTCTGGAAAAACCTCAGTGGATCTCCATCCCATCCTCTTTGACCCATCTGTCTCCTCTCCACCTATCTTCTCTTCTATCCATCTTCTATCCGCCTCCCCCTCTCTCCCTATTCATTTCAGAACCTCCTTCCCCTCCCCCATTTCTGATGAGATGTCTAGGCCCGAAACGTCAGCTTTCCTGCCCCTCTGATGCTGCTGGGCCTGCTGTGTTCATCCAGCTCTACACCTTGTTACCTCTGCATGAAACGTTACTGGTTTAGAGAAAGCAATGGGGAAGACTGGGGTAGTAGAGAGTGTTAGCATGGATAGAGCCAATTGTAATGTGCACATATAGTGCTAATAGAGTAAGATTAAAGATTTTAAAATGAAGCAATCTTTATATATTGATGGCTCTTTACTTTTAAGGGAGGAGACATGACGATACTGTCTCTTTAAAAAGATTATTTTGTCCTGGGTTTTTTTTTTGAAGAGAGGTTGGAAGGACGGAGGTGCCAAAGTGACCAGAAAGTTAAAACACTTTGACAATGGAAACAACTGGTTCTCTCAGTTCAGGGAAAATGGGAACTACAGATGCTGGAGAATCCGAGATAACACGGTGTGAAGCTGGATGAACACAGCAGGCCCAGCAGCATCAGAGGAGCAGGAATGCTGACATTTCTTTGACCTGTCTGTCTCCTCTCCACCTATCTTCTCCTCTATCCATCTTCTATCTGCCTCCCCCTCTCTCCCTGTTTATTTCAGATTCCCCTTTTCTGATGAAGGGTCTAGGCCCGAAACGTCAGTGTTTGTGCTCCTGAGATGCTGCTTGGCCTGCTGTGTTCTCCCAGTTCAGGGTTTTCCAGTGTTTACGTCACGTGTGACAGTCACAAGATGTCGAAGTCTGGATGGGTTTCGAGCTTCCTAACTGCATTTCCCTGTAATCTCCCTCCTGCCTGTAGGAATCTGTGTTTGAATTTACCTTTTTGCCAAGGGCTGTGTATATTGGAAAAGTGAACGATTTCAGCTGCTGTGTTGGGTCGGTTAAGTTTTCCAATAGCTAAGTTATTCGAACTTCTGCTTCTGCTTGTTCCTGCTTTAACGATCGTGTTTAAGTAAATTCTGCTTTTCTTAAAGCTTAACAAGTTACATCGCACCTGGAGGCCCCACATCGCACTTACCTTTAAAATAAAGAAATATTAGGGTCTACGCTAACCCCTTAAAATATTTGGAGGGGCTCTGTCCCTGTCCATAACAAGAGGAATTCTTCTTTCAAAGGTTTGAGAGCCTTTGTAATTCTCAGCCGGGGATAGCTGTGGGAATAGAGCCCTGGCGCGTATTCAAGTCTAAGATAGACAGATTATTTATCAGTCAGGCAATCAAGGGGAATACTGGGAAAAGGGCTGGAAAGCGGACATAAGGAATGATCCTATTGAATGGTGCAGCAGGCTCGAGGGGCCGAATGGCCCAATCTCGTTCCTATTGAGTATGGTCCTATATATTGAGGATTTTATGATTTGCTTGA
>NC_081394.1:2644307-2664307 GCF_030684315.1 Stegostoma tigrinum | reverse complement strand
ACCCTGACCCTAACACTGACCCTAACCCTAACCCAAAACCTAAACCTAACGCTAACCCTAATCATGGCCCTGATCCTTATCCTAACCCTGACCCTAATCCTAATCCTAACTGTAATCCTGACCCTGATCCTTACCCTAATCCTAATCCTAACCCTAATCCTGACCCCAATCCTAACTCCAACCCTTGACCCTAAAGCAAAACCTAGCCTTAGCCCTAACCCAAACGTTAACCCTATCACTAACCCTAATGCTAGCGCTAACCCTAATCCTAAACCTAATGTTAACCTTGACCCTAACACTGATCCACCAATTCAGACCCGAAACCTGATCCTAACCCTGACCATATCCCTAGCCCTAGCCCTAACTATAACCCTAGACTGAGCCTAACCTTAATGTAACCCTGACCCGAACCCAAATGTAAATCTGACTCTAACCCTAGACCTGGCCTTAGGCCTCATCGTGAGCCTAACCCAAACCCAGGCCCCATCCATAACACTAGACCTGATTGTAACACTCACCCTGACACGAACCCTGGTCCAAACAGCGACCCTGGCTAGTCCTAGCCCTAAGCCGATCGTTTCCCTGAGCCTAACAATAGATTGACCCTAACCCTCACCATGACACTGACCCTAACCTTGACTCTAACACTAAACCTAACCCTAAACCTAGACCTGACCTTAACCCTCACCATGAACCTAACCCTAGAACTGATCTTAACCCTCACCATGACCCTAACCCTAGACCTGACCGGAACCATCTCCCTGACCCTAAACCAAACACTGACCATAACCCTGATCCTTTCCCTAACACTAACCCTGACCCTAACTCTCACCTTATCACAGGTTCCCCGTCCCAACTACATCAGTATAATGACTGTCTGTCAGTAGAATCTCTGCCCCATAGAGTTAGACAGCACAACAGAGGCCCTTCAGCCCATCATCCATCATCTGTCTACTCCCAGTGCCCTTTTCCCAGGAATTGCCTTATAACCTTATACCCTGTACCACTTCAAGCAATGGTCACTTTAGAACCTCATACCCAAGCCCAGACCCATCTCATTCCCACACGCTGGCCTGCCTGTCCCATATAGAGTGACGAAGAGCAAACTGTATTTCTTTGAGGACAAATGGCATGCCTCATCTGAAAGTACGTAACCTCTTTCAGTGACATTCTCGCTCATTCCTTCCTGCTCCTCACTGATCTCTTCCTGCATTCCCACTTTGCTCAAGTAAGGGCAGAAGAACTAGGAGCAGGGGTAGGCCATTCAGCCCCTCGCTCCTGCTCCAACATTTCAATGCGATCATGGCTTATCTCATCTCAGTCTTGACTCCTCACTCCTGCCCACCCTCTGTAATGCTTCTACTTGTTATTCATTAAAAGTCTGTCCATCTCCTCCTCCAATTTACTCAGTGTCCCTGCGTCTGCCACACTCTGGGGAGTGAATTCGACAGGGTGAGCACCCTTTGAGTGAAGTCATTTCCCCTTCTCTCTCTCTCTCTCTCTCTCTCTCTCTTTCTCTCTCTCCGTGTTAAATCTGTCTTATTCTAAAAACGATGATCTCTCTGCCCAGGGTGCCCCAAGAGGAGAAAGCACCCTCTTACAGCCACTGTGTGTGTGTGTGTGTGTGTGTGTGTGTGTGTGTGTGTGTGTGTGTGTGTGTGGAAGAAGTCGGGGAGGTGCTGGAGTTTAAGGTTAGAGAGGAAAGATTGAAAAGGGACCTGAGGGGTAACTTTTTCACACAGAGGGTGGTGCGTATATGGGTCGAGATGCCAGAGGAAGTGGTGGGGGCTGGTACAGTTACAGCATTTAAAAGGCATCTGGGTGGGTATGTGAATAAGGAGGGATATCAGCCAAACGCTGGCAAACGGGACTCAGTCTGATTAAGATGTCTACTCAGTGCAGATGAGTCGGAGCGAAGCCTGCGTTTCTGTGCTGCATGAATCTATGACACAGACCCAGGGAGAATGTGGAAGCTCTACACAGACAGCCACCCGAGGCTGGGTTGAACCCGGTCTCCTGGCACAGCGCTAACCACTGAGCCACCATGCCAATGCAGCCAGCCGAAATGCTCTGTGAAGTGAGACTGAAATTGAACTCATTTCTCTTTTATCTCTGACAGTGATTCCCACCAACGCAGCATCATCGATACCTGCCGAGGCTGGTCTCTCTGACGCTCCTGTGGCTCAGTGTACCTCGGCCTTCGGGAACCCAGCAGCTGAGATCACTTGGAAATCCAGTCTCCCGGGGAAGCACACCATGATCCATGTTGTAAACGACAACAATATGGTGACTGTCCACAGCAATTATACGATGACCCCACATCGTTCAGACAATGGGCAGACAGTGACATGTCAGGTCACTCACTCAGCAACAAGCAACAAGACTGAATATCCTGTACAGCTGTCCATCCTCTGTAAGTCTCATGTCCAACAACAGACTGTAGCTAAGAGGATGAGTATGAGAAGCCATTGATGCAGATCAATGTGATCGTAGATTCCCTACAGTGTGAAAGCAGGCCACTTAGCCCATCATGAGCGTCGCATCCAGGCTCACCCCCAAACCTATCCCTGTTCCCCACATGTCCGCTGACTAACTCACCCAGCCTGCACATCCATGGGCACTATGGGTCATTTAGCATGGCCAATCCACCCTAACCTGCACATCCCTGGGCACTATGGGTAATTTAGCATGGCCAATCCACCCTAACCTGCACATCCCTGGGCACTATGGGTAATTTAGCATGGCCAATCCACCCTAACCTGCACATCCCTGGGCACTATGGGTAATTTAACATGGCCAATCCACCCTAACCTGCACATCCCTGGGCACTATGGGTAATTTAGCATGGTCAATCCACCCTAACCTGCACATCCCTGGGCACTATGGGTAATTTAGCATGGTCAATCCACCCTAACCTCCACATCCCTGGGCACTATGGGTAATTTAGCATGGCCAATCCCACCCTAACCTGCACATCCCTGGGCACTATGGGTAATTTAACATGGCCAATCCACCCTAACCTGCACATCCCTGGGCACTATGGGTAATTTAGCACGGCCAATCCACCCTAACCTGCACATCCCTGGGCACTATGGGTAATTTAGCATGGTCAATCCACCCTAACCTGCATACTTTTGGACTGTGGGAGGCAACGGGAGCACCCGGAGGAAACCCACGCAGACACGGGGAGAATGTGCAAACTTCACACAGACAGTTGCCCGAGGGAGGGATTGAACCCGGGTCCCTGGTGCCGTGAGGCTGCAGCGTTAACCACTGAGCCACAGTGAGACATTAATCGTGGCTGATCTCATCTCAGTCTCAACTGACCTTCCTGCCCACTTCCTTTAACACATTATTCATTGCAAAGTCGAACCCTCCTCTCCTGTTCAGGTCACTTCACTCAGTGGCAGTGAGCTCCACAGGTTCATGACCTTTCGAGAGAAGCAATTCTTCCTCATCTCTGCTTTAAATCTGCCTCCTCCCAAAGTCCTGAAGCTCTGACCTCTCATTTTGGATTATCCCACCAGGATCCAGGGATCGATCTCTTCCTAAAGTAGAGAAGAGTTCAGCTTTGCCTGTTAAGAGAGTTGACATCGTCCTGATATATGTTTATTGGATTTTTAAATGCAGTTAAAATTGATTTAATTTGCTTGAATCCATCTATTTGTAGATTCCAACTGAGCATATTTACAAATCTAAACAAACTGCCTTATTCTTCTGGACTGAGACTGTTGGCAATCCTGGTCTCCCTGCTACAGGAAGGATGTTGTGAAACTTGAAAGGGCTCAGAAAAGATTTACAAGGATGTTGCCAGGGTCGGAGGGTTTGAGCTACAGGGAGGGGCTGAATAGGCTGCGGCTAATTTCCCTGGAGCGTCGGGGGATGAGCGGTGACCTTATAGAGGTTTATAAAATCATGAGGGGCATAGATAGGGTGAATATACAAGGTCTTTTCCCCCCAGGGTAGGGGAGTCCAAAACTAGAGGGGCATAGGTTTAAGGTGAGAGGGGAAAGATTTAAAAGGCACCTGAGGGGTAACTTTTTCACACAGAGGGTGGTGCGTGTATGGAATGAGCTGCCAGAGGAAGTGGTGGGGGCTGGTACAGTTACAGCATTTGAAAGGCATCTGGATGGGGACATGGATAGGAAGGGGTTAGAGGGATGTGGGTCGAATGCTGGCAAATGGGACTGGATTAATTTAAGATATCAGGGTCAGCACGGACAAGTTGGACCAAAGGGTCTGTTGCCGTGCTGTACAGCTCCATGACTCTGTGACGTGAAGCTTAAATGAATAGATTTGCAGTAATTTGGGTTCCTTTTAATTTTATTCAGCAAGGTCCATTGGGACGATTGGCTCAACATAAGTCGCCATACAAATGCAATGTGTTGTAGTGCAGAAAGGGTGTTATTGGAGGATCCCTGAATCATGAGAGAATGGATCACATTTTGAGGAAGGCTGTGAGAGCTGAATCTTTTCCTTTCCTGCGTCACTCTCTTGTGCAATCAGCGCACTATTTTATTCGAAGTGCCCTGGTGCTGCAGCCCATTCTACAGAGTCCAGGCTCTTTCTGGATCACTGATGGGAAACTGTCAGCCAAGTGAGTTCATTACAAACAAAACAATTACAAAAAAATAGCAGTTTACCAACAAACAGACGTCTGCAAATATATACTACACATGCGGTGCCTCAGTGGTTAGCACTGCTGCCCACGGTGCCAGGGACCCGGGTTCGATTCCACCCTCGGGTGACTGTCTGTGTGAAGTTTGCACATTCTCCCTGTGTCTGCGTGGGTTTCCTCCCACAGTCCAAAGACGTGCAGGATAGGGTGGATTGGCTGTGCTAAATTACCCATAGTGCCCAGGGATGTGCAAGTTAGGGTGGATTGGCTATGCTAAATTACCCATAGTGCTCAGGGATGTGCAGGTTAGGGTGGATTGGCCATGCTAAATTACCCATAGTGCCCAGGGATGTGCAGGTTAGAGTGGATTGGCTGTGCTAAATTACCCATAGTGCCCAGGGATGTGCAAGTTAGGGGGATTGGTCATGCTAAATTACCCATAGTGCCCAGGGATGTGCGGGTTAGGGTGGATTGGCCATGCTAAATTACCCATAGTGCCCAGGGATGTGCAGGTTAGGGTGGATTGGCCATGCTAAATTACCCATAGTGCCCAGGGATGTGCAGGAGAGGGTGGATTGGCCATGCTAAATTACCCATAGTGCCCAGGGATGTGCAGGTTAGGGTGGATTGGCCATGCTAAATTACCCATAGTGCTCAGGGAAGTGCAGGTTAGAGTGGATTGGCCATGCTAAATTACCCATAGTGCCCAGGGATGTGCAGGTTAGGGTGGATTGGCCATGCTAAATTACCCATAGTGCCTAGGGATGTGCAGGAGAGGGTGGATTGGCCGTGCTAAATTACCCATAGTGCCCAGGGATGTGCAGGAGAGGGTGGATTGGCCGTGCTATATTACCCATAGTGCCCAGGGATGTGCAGGAGAGGGTGGATTGGCCATGATAAATTACCCATAGTGCCCAGGGGTGTGCAGGTTAGGGTGGATTGGCCATGATAAATTACCCATAGTGCCCAGCCTAGGTGGGTTAGCCATGGGAAATGCAGGGATAGGTTCGGGGGTGGGTCTGATTCCGAGGGGCAATAAGGATTCGATGGGCTGAATGGCCTTCTCCCACACACTGTAAGTATTCTCTGATATACTTCTAGAAAATTAGCACACACACATGTACTTTGAATCACCGCATCTCGCCCCCATGGTACATGCACAGATACAAACATATACAAGCACATTTAAACACTCACACGTACAAGGACACTCTACTGCCCACAATCATACACTTGTGCGTGTACACACACAAACCAACATTCACTCACACACCTCCATGCATATGCAAACCCACATGTTCACTCGTACTCACTCACTCACACACAAACATACAACGCAAACATATAATACACTCACACTCACATACACACATGCGCGCTCACACACACAAACATACACATGTGTACATACACACATGCACTCACACATACACACAGACAGATATATACCTATGTGCATACACACACATGCACACACACATGCACACACAAAAACACACATGTGTCCTCACACTCAAGCATGCTTACAAACATACACATACCTGCACACACACACACATTTACACACATACACACACACACTCATACACAAACATACAAGAACATGCACATGCAAACAAGCACACATACTCACACACTCATGCACAAACCTACATGTATGTGCACACACACACATATATATATGTGCATACACACATAAACGTACACATACGTGCACACATGAACACAAACATACACATATGTGCACACTCACCCACACAAACATAAACATGTATGCACACACATACACATGTGTGCACGTAGGCTACACACACACTCACACACAAACACACACATACATGTGCACACAGACACACACTTAGTCACACACAAACGTACACATATGTGCACATACACACATACACACACACACAAACATGCACATACATGCATACACACATGCACACTCACACAAATACACATGTGCGATCACACACAAACATACACATATGCAGGCACGTGCACACGCACGCGTGCGCATACACACACACACTCACCCACTCATGCACAAATGTACATGTATATGCACACACACAAACAGACATACAAATACATACGCGCACACACACACACAAACATACACGTGTGTGCACACACACCAACATACACACATATGCACACACACACGCACTTGCACACAGAAACATATGCATGTGTATGCACACACCTACTCATGCACACACACATACCACACATACATACACCACACGCACACTCACACACAAACACACACGTACACACACACATACACAATAGCTCATACACACACACACACACGCACACACACACAATAGCTCATACACACACACACTGGCTAAGACACTCAGACACACAAACACACATGTGCATGGACACACACAAACGTACATATATGTACACATTTGTACACATATGCACACACACATACAAACATGCATACCCGTGCAAACACACAAGCGCACACACAACAAGATGCATGTTTGCTCGCACACACAAACATACACTTGTGCACACACACACAAATATACACATATGTGCACACACACATACGCAAACATGCACATGTGTACACACACAAACATATACATGAGTGCTCACACACAAACGTACACGTGTGTACACACACACAAACATGCATGTGTGTACACACGCACAAACATGCACGTATGTGCACACACACAAACATACACGTGTGTACACACACACAAACATGCACGTGTGTACGTGCAAACACTTGGAAAGTGTGTGTGTCAAATGTTGAAGAATTATATACATATCAGTCCCTTTGACGTTGTTATGAATTAACTTTTGGATTATATACCTTGCTGATATAGACCTCTTTATGGTTTACATAGAATCATAGCTTTATACAGAACAGAAGAGGCCATTCGGCCTTTCATGCCCGTGCTGCCAAGGATATACAACCTAGACTTGCCTCACTTTCCCGCAGTGTGTCCACAGCATTGAAAGTTACATCATTCCAAGTTCTCAGCTCGGTACTTTGTAAAGGTCGTGAGCTTTTTCTGCCTCACGCACCCTCCTGGGCACTGCATTTCAGACTCCCACCACCCTCTGGGTGAAAAAGATTTTCCTCAAATCCCCTTAAACCTCCTGCCTTTCACTTTGAAACTTTGCCTCCTCCAACCGTGTTATTGACCCGTGAACTACGCTGCTTTCTACTGGACTGGGCCATGCCCCATGTAATAGTCATAGAGTTATAGAGCTGTACAGCACAGAAACAGACCGTTCAGCCCAACACGTCCATGCTGACCAGATACCCTTATTAATCCAGTCCCATTCACCAGCATTTGTCCCATATCCCTCTAACCCCTTCCTATCCATGTCCCCATCCAGATGCCTTTTAAATGCTGTAACTGTACCAGCCCCCACCACTTCCTCTGGCAGCTCATTCCGTACACACACCACCCTCTGTGTGAAAAAGTTACCCCTCAAGTCCCTTCCACACCTTTTCACTCTCACCTTAAACCTACACTCCTCGAGCTTTGGGCTCCCCTACCCTGGGGAATAGATCTTGCCTAGTTATCCTACCCATGAGTTTATAAACCTCGATAGCCCCTCAGCCCCCGACGCTCCAGGGAAAATAGCCCCAGCCTATTCAGCCCCTCCCTGTATCTCAAACCCTCCGACCCTGCCAAGAGCACAATGGGATGATCAGCAGATGGGCTAAGGAGCGGCAGCTGGAGTTTAGTTTAGATAGGTGAGACGAGCTGCATTTTGGTGGGGCCATTTAGGCTGGACTTACACCCATAATCTTACACAGCTGCATCAGGTCCCTCTATTTTATTCGCGTATAATTCAGAGATGAAAAATAACATTTTCTATACTTGCTAACCGTCTGACAACTTGCGGAAAGTGCACAGAATTGGATGACCTGTTCCATGAGACACCCTCCCACTTGCTGATGCTCATCAGAGTCACTCCTGCCTGGAGAGCTGTCTCATGCCATGCCACATTAGTAAGTCTGGCACTATCTGTACACCTCCATTGTAGCCCACCTGTGCCCACACACAGGGGCATCCATGATGATGGGGCATCTTCCTGCCCAGTCTCCACTTTAGCCTCAAGGCCCAGGTCTCTGCAGCTTTTCAGCTCTGCACAAGCGAGCAGAAAGTCAATATTTTCGTACCTGACTGTCTCTCCTTACACCTTCTGCAATTTCAAGTGTTCTTTCCTTGGTCTTGAGGAAATGTGTGGAGGGCATGGAATTTCTAGCACACGCTCGCTTCCGAGTCATTTATCTCTAGGTTTCCGAAGCAGACATGAAATTGGATAGGGTACAGCAATGTCCTAGTTATAAGTCCGTACTCCTCTGTTGTTAACACATCTGCTGCCTCAGGCAGTTTGATTCTGATTTTATATAGAATCCTTGGGGCGTGGAAGCAGGCCATTCAGCCCCAATCCTGGCTGCCTCCTTTCGGGTATAGATTGGGTTATTGGCGGCTGTCTTTTTCCTAAGATGGGGATTTCAAGACGGGGGAGGGGGCTACATTTTCAAGGCGAGAAGAGAGAAATGTAAGAAAGACAGGAGGGGGCAATTTTTTTTACACAGAGGGTGGTTCGTGTGTGGAATGAACTTCCAAAGCAAGTGGTGGATACGGTTACAATATTTAAAAGACATTTGGATGAGTACACAAATAGGAACGGTTTGAAGGGATATGGGCCAGGAGGAGGCAGGAGCTGGCTTAGTTTGGGGTAATGGTCGGCATGGACTAGATGGGCCAAAAGGTCTGTTTCCATGCTCTAGGACTCTATCGCTCATCGTGAAGACACGAATCTACTACTTTCTTCCATTGTGACAGCACCCTCTTCAATCATTGCTGTGGGTCCTGCGGAGAAAAGGGCTCTGATGCCATGAATTATTTTCTTTGTAGATCGACCAGTCGTGACGATAACGGGGTATGATGGGACCTGGAGTGTAAACACACACAATGTTACTGTTACATGTAGCACAGATGCCAATCCTGAACCAACTAATTACACCTGGAGAGGGTACGTTAGAAAGGAATTCGTTCGCTCAGACGATCATGTTGTAGACTTTCTACACTGTATGAATAATTGTGCATTGATATACTATTTGTGATACAGAAATGTAGAATATAGGATCACAGATAGGCCATTCGGCCCATCGAGCCTGCTTCACCATTCGATCATGTCTCTCATGTCTATCAACCCCATTCCCTTGTCTCCTCCCTCTAACTCTCCATCCCCTTGCTCATCTGTCATTGAGACCCTATCTATCTCTGTCTTACATACACTCAATGACCTACCCTCACCAGCTCCCCTCTGTGGGAATGTGTCCCACAGATTCACATCCCTTCGGCTGAAGAAATTCCTCTCCCATCTCAGCTCTAAAGGGTTGTCCCATCGCCCTGAGGCTGTTCCCTCGGGTCCCAGTCTCTCCCACTGGTGGAACCATCTTCTCTGTGTCCGCTCCATCCAGGCCCCTCAGCATTCTCCGAGCTTCAATCAGATATGCTCCTCCTCCCTTCTAAATTCCACAGAACCGGAGTCCTCTACCACTCCTCATGGGAGGAGCCCTTCATCCTGGGATCATTTTCATGAATCTCCTCTGAATCCTCTCCAAGGTCAGAACATCCTTCCTTAGATAGGGTTCTGAAGAGCTGAAAGAGGCCATTCAGCCCCTTGCAACAATCCTTTGAAGGTCATCCCACCCAGATTCCGACCCTATCCCCATAACCACACATTTCCCATAGCTAATCCACCTAGCCTGGATTACACATGCCTGGGCATGAGGGGTAATTTATCATGGCCAATCCGCCCTAACTTGTACATCTTTGGACTGTGGGAGGAAACCGGAGCACCCGGAGGAAAAAAAACGCAGACACAGGGAGAATGTGCAAACTCCACGCAGACTGTTCCCGAGGGTGGGATCGAACCTGGGCCCCTGGCGCTGTGAGGCAGCTGTGCTAGGCGTAATATAACAAAGATATGGAAATTAAAACTGCCCTCACTGTTCCAAACGCAGTCTGACCAGAGCCTTATACAGTACACCTCTGCTCCTGTAAACTAGCCCTCTTAAAATGAATGCTGACATTGCATTTTCCTTCCTAACTGCCAACTGAACCGACATGTTTAACCTTCAGAAATCCTGAAGTGGGACTCTCAAGTCCGTTCAGCCCTTAGATAACGCTATAGTCACCGTATGCTGCTGTCTCATCAAACCAGCCTCGACCAAGCAGTGTCTCAGACACAGAGCTTAACAGTTGAGTCAAGTTCTGCATCGGAAATCCTGGGATTAGTTTCCACTTTGGCTGAAGCTGGGAATGTAGTCATAGCCCCAGTGATACTGAGCCTCAAACTCCTTGTCAATGTCATCAGGCAGTGGTGGAAACCACAGGTGACCCTGAAGAATGGTCCTCTCTCTCTTGCTCGCTGACCCCATATTTAAATGACTCTGCGTTACCTGGAGGCACCGGGGCTTTCGTCCCACAAAGAGACCTTGGGGAGGTTCATAGCTGCTTGGAAGTGGAGTTGCAGCTAGATGGGATGGTGTAGAAGGCTTCATATTGTTATATCATAGAAACCCCTACAGTGTGGAAACAGGCCCTTCGGCTCAGCAAGTCCACACTGACCCTCAGAGAATCCCACTCAGACCCATCCCCCTAATCTACACATACCTGGACACTGTGGGCAATTTCCCATGGCCACCCCACCCCAACTTGTACATCTTTGGACTGTGGGAGGAAACCGGAGCACCCGGAGGAAACCCGTGCAGGCACGGGGAGAATGTGCAAACTCCACACAGACAGTCGCCCGAGGGAGGGATCGAACCCACGTTCCTCATGCTGTGAGGCAGCAGCGTTAACCACTGAGCCACCGTGGTACGCTTGCCTTTATTGGTCAGTACATTGAGCACAAGAATATAAGGAAATGGGGCAGGAGTGGTCTGGCCCCTCAAGCCTGCTCTGCCATCCAATAAGTGGACTCAGCTCGACTTACCAGCCCGTTCACTGGAACCCTTAATTCCTTTATTGTTCAAAAATCTGTCTTATAAACATTCAATAAGGTAGCCTCAACTGCTTCACTGGGCAGGGAATTCCTCAGATTGGGTGAGGACATTCCTCAACTCAGGCCTGAGTCTGCTTTCCCTTGTTTTGAGGTTATACCCCTCGTTCTCATTTCATCTGCACAGCATCCCTGCTTCTATTCTCATCTATTCCCTTCTTAATTTTATATGTTTCTATAAGATTCCTCTTCATTCTTCGAAATTCCAACAAGAATTGGGATGTTACATTGTGGCTGTATAGGGCATTAGTGACAGAGATAATGTGAACTGCAGATGCTGCAGACTCCGAAATAACAAAGTGTGAAGCTGGATGAGCACAGCAGGCCAAGCAGCGTCTTAGGGGTTTCAGTTGGAGATGAAGAGGTCGAGGGAGGGTAGGAGGCCTGGGCGTGGTGTCCAGGAGGAGGGCTTGTGTTGGAGGCAGGTGAAGGGGTCAGTGGAGGGAGGGAGGGACTCCTGGTTAGGAAAGTAAGCATGGAGGCGGAGGCAGTGGAAAAACTGCTCGATGTCCAAACATGACTGGTATTCGTTGATGTGTGGGTGGACGGGTACAAGGGTGAGTCCCTTGCTGAGGACTGACCTCTAGGCTCAAAACGTCAGCTTTTGTGCTCCTCAGACACTGTGTTCATCCAGCTTCACACTTTGTTATCTAGGGATTAGTGAGGCCACTTTTGGAATACTGCATTCAATTCTGGTCTCCCAGCTATGGGAAGGATGTTGCAAAACTTGATAATGTTCAGAAAAGATTTACAAGGATGTTGGTGGGTTTGAGCTACAGGGAGGGGCTGAATGGTCTGGGGCTATTTTCCCTGGAGCATCGGGGGCTGAGGGGTGACCTATAGAGGTTTATAAAATCATGACGGGCACGGATAGTGTGAAGAGCTAAGGTCTTTATCCCAGGATAGGGGGGTCCAAGTCTAACAGGACAAGGTTTAAGGTGAGAGGGGAAAGATTTGAAAGGGATCGAAAGGGGGACTTTTTCACACAGAGGGTGGTGTATGTACAGAATGGGATCCCGGAGGGAGCAATGGAGACTGGTACAGTTACAGCATGTAAATGGTCAGAAATTACACAACGCCAGGTTTTAGTCCAGCACTCTTCAGGTGTTAGTGAGAGAGGGAGCATCAGACACAGGATCTATAAATAAAAGATCACAGGGGCACACCACTGATGAGGATGTATTAAACAAACCTAAGATGCTGTTAAATTTTTCATCGGTTAGAAAGTTTTAATCGATTAATATGTGTATGTAAATCCCTGAATTTGTTTCATGTCACTGCCCTGGGAGAATGAAAGGCTTTATCAGTGTGAAGAAGAGGTGACATTTTCGGTCAGAGAATGCATGTTAGGATGTGAGGCCTTGTTTAGAATCTGTTTGTGTTTTGGTTTAGAGTCAGACTGGCTTTATTCCTAAAATAGGAATTTATAAAATGTCACATTGACCGACTGTAAGCAGATTCTAAACAAGGCCTCACACTCTAACATGCACTGTCTGACCTAAAACGTCACCTCTTCTTCACACTGATAAAACCTCTCGTTCTCTCAGGGCAGTGACATGAAACAAATTCAGGGATTTACATACACATGTTAATCAATTAAAACTTACTGGCTGATGAAAGATTTAATAACACCTTGGGTTTGTTTAATACATCCTCATCAGTGGTGTGCCCCTTTGACCTTTTATTATAAATGCTGTGTCTGATACCACTTCACTAACACCTGAAGGAGGAACGAGGCTTGTGTTTTCAAATGAACCTGTTGCCCTATAACCTGGTGTTGTGTGATTTCTGACCTTGTCCACCCCAGTCCGATACCCGCACAGCCACAGCATTTAAAAAGGCATCTGGGTGGGCACACGAATAGGAAGGGACTGGAGGGATATGCTGTCAAATGGGACTGGATTTATTTCGGATAACTGTTGGGTGTGGACGTATTGGACCGAAGGCTCTGTTTTCCATGCAGTGTGACTCTATGACTGTAAGTTTGCTGCGACTATTTTCTGTTGTAATTTTCAAGGTTACCGGAAGGAGTGGAGGTCAAAAATGCACAGGTGTTCATCGGGGAGGAGAGCGCTCTGGAAAATGGCAACTGGACATGTGAAGCTGCCAACACAGTTGGGATAGGAGTGGGCCGTGTGGAAGTTGTGCTAAGATCGAGCAATTCCTCAGGTACACCGTACAGTGATCTCACATACAGCATCAGTGGCCATTCACTCTGCTAACCATGAGGGATTGTGGTCAGCGATGGGTAATAGGTCGAACAAGAATTGGTGCATTTGGTCAAAAGGAGAAGAGGATGGAATTAAAAGTCAGACTCGACACTGAGCAGGGGGAGTCCCAGGTACCAACGGTTTACTTCCATGCCTGTGGGCAGGGGCTCAGAGCCAAGCTGCAAACAGCAGTGACTTTTATTCACAAAATACTGCCACCCGTCCTATTCCTGGAGAGCAATGGACCTGTCACTAACTTAGCATTCAGAGAACGTGTGTCACTTACTAAGCAAATCTTCCAAATCTGGCTGTTTAGGAATCCAAACCAACTTTAACAATGCAACCTTCCCACAAGTCAGCAGATTCAAAGTGAAATCTGTGCTGCCTGAAAGCAGCTGAAAGTTAATGTGGGAGATAGTAGGAACTGCAGATGCTGGAGTCTGGGATAACAAGGTTTGGAGCTGGATGAACACAGCAGGCCCAGCAGCATCAGAGGAGCAGGAAAGCTGACAATTTGTGCTCCTGAGATGCTGTTGGCCTGCTGTGTTTATCCAGCTCCACACTTTGTTATCTTGGATTCTCCAGCATCTGCAGTTCCCAATATCACTAATTCAGGCCTAGACCCTTCTTCAGAAACGGTCCAGACCTGAAACTTCAGCCTTCCTGCTCCTCTGATGCTGCTTGGCCTGCTGTGTTCATCCAGCTCCACACCTTGTTATCTCGAAGGTTAATGTGTTTTCCTGACAGGACTGCACTGTGGTTTAAAGACTTCACTATCTAATTAGCTACTGTGAAATAGTGTATAATATCCTAAGGATGAGAACTCCAAACCCCAACCCCTCCCTCAGGGGTTGACCTCAAGTTACCCCAACGAGTGTCCTGGTCTTCAACAAGAACTGACAGAATTTTGCTTTATGACCTGCAACTGTCTGGTGACCTTCTGTTATCTTTTGGGGTTTTCTGCACCTTATCTCCAAAACTCAGACTCAGGAATTCCTTTTTCCTCACCTGCGACTCCACTTTCAAGGAACGAGGAACGTGCACCCCCCCCCCCACCCCCACCGCCACCCCAAGGTCTCTTTGTTCAGTAACACTCCCCAGGACCTTACCATGAAGTGTATAAGTCCTGCCCTGATGTGCCTTTCCAAAATGTGGCGTCTCACATTTATCTAAATTAAACGCCATCTGACATCCTCGGCCCTTCGGCCCATCTGATCAGAGACCTGTTGTACTCTGAGGGTAACCTTCTTCACTGCACACTACAGCCTCCAATTTCGGTGTCATCTGCAAACTGACTAACCATGTTCCCACCCAAATCTTTTATATAAATGACAAAAAGCAGTGGACCCAGCACCGATCCTCGTGACACACTGCTGGTCACAGGCCTCCAGTCTGAATAACAACCCTCTAACACCTCCTTCATCTTGTCTTTCATGACATTTTACTCATTCCACATCATCAATGAGATCAAGAAGGATGTGACAGAAAGGTGCGTTCCGTGTTTCACAGCCTCCTGTTTGCGTAGCGGCCCTATGGCACAGCATCGTGGGCCGAAGGGCCTGCCCTCTGCCGTACGGTTCTTTATCTCCTGAATTTACACAGAGGTTAGCCGAGCTGCGGAGGTTTTATATGGCTTGGAACCTCTTGGTCAGCCTGAACCTCTGGGTCAGCCTATGTGTGTTCGTTCATGCAAACACGGGTATCCCTTTATAGCTCAGTGTTTATTCCGTCCCCTATGAAATCCTGGAGATGGTGTCGGCGAGCTGGCTGTTTGTCGAGCGCCGACGTTCGGTTCGTGACAAACTGCAACACCTCCCAGTCGCGAACCACTTTAAGGCCCCCTCCCACTCCCTGGACGACATGTCCATCCTGGGCCTCCTCCGGTGTCACAACAAATCCACCCGGAAACAGGAGGAGCAGCAAATTCCACCTTGGGAGCCTACAGTCCAATGGTCTCAAGAGCTTCAAAATCTCCGCACCCCCCCGGCCTCATCCTGAGACCAACTCCCTACCCAACCCCCATCCCTGCCTCAGTGACCTGTCTGTCTTCCCTCCCACCTATCTGCCCCTTCCTCCTCACTGACCAACCCCACCCCAACTCCCTACCTACACTCATCTTTACCAGCTTCATCCCCACCTCCTTGACTTGTCCGCCTTCTCTCCCACCTATCCATTCCACTGCTCTCACTGCACCCCTATTTATTTCAGAGACCCCTTCGCCCTCCCCCATTTCTGAAGAAGGGTCCCACCAGAAACGTCAACTTTCCTGCTCCTCTGTTGCTGCCTGGCCCACTGTGTTCCTCCAGCCACACACTGTGTTCCTCCAGCTCCCCACTGTGTTCCTCCAGCTCCACACTGTGTTCCCACAGCTGCCCACTGTGTTCCTCCAACCCCACACTGTGTTCCTCCAGCCCCACACTGTGTTCCCCCAGCCCCACACTGTGTTCCTCCAGCCCCACAATGTGTTCCTCCAGCTCCCTGCTGTGTTCCTCCAGCCCCACACTGTGTTCCTCCAGCCCACACTGTGTTCCTCCAGCTCCAAACTGTGTTCCTCCAGCTCCCTGCTGTGTTCCTCCAGCCCCACACTGTGTCCCTCCAGCCCCACACTGTGTTCCCCCAGCCCCACACTGTGTTCCCCCTAACTCAGACTCCAGCATTGGCAGTTCTTACTACCTTTGCTGTTTGTCTGACTGCTGTGCAGGACGTGTGGTTGCGGTCAGGTTTGAGCTCCAGGCTATTGGAATAGTGAGAGTGAAGGAATGGTGACATGTTTGTTGATGGAACCTGGAAGGTATGGTGCTCCAAATCATCATCTGCCCTTGCCTTACCAGTAGATATTGGAAGGTGCTGCCTGAGGAGCCTTGGTGAGATTCTGCAGAGCATCTTGTGGATGGTACACACTGCTGCAACTGAGTGTCAGTGGGGGGAGGGAGTGGGATGTTTGTGGATGTGGGGCTAATCGAGCGGGGGCTGCTCTGTCCTGGATGGTGTCGAGCCTCTTGAGTGTTGTTGGGGCTGCCCCCATCCAGGGGCAAGTGGGGGGTATTCCATCCCACTCCTGACTTGTGCCTTATGGATTACACATGCTTAGAAGACTATACCGTTCAATGAAGACATATTTCAAATGCACTTTTCTCTTCCAAAGAGACAAATATGTAATTATTTCTACACATGTGCCCAAGATTACAGAATCATCACTGTATGTGCGGGGCATTAGAACATTCTTGAGAGGATGAGAACAGCTAATGGATTCTGATTAATTCTGTCACAAAAGCCAGGAAGTGGTTGGGGTAGCACGGTGACTCAGTGGTTAGCACTGCAGCCTCACAGTGCCAGGGACCTGAGTTCAATTCCAGCCTCAGGCTGTCTGTGTGGAGTTTGCACATTCTCCCTGTGTCTGCCTGGGTTTCCTCTGGATGCTCTGGTTTCCTCCCACAGTCCAAAGATGTGCAGGTTAGGGTGGGTTGGCCATGCTAAATTACCCATAGTGCCCAGGGATCTGCGGGTTAGGGTGGATTGGCCATGATAAACTGCCTGTAGTGTTCAGGGATGTGCAGGTTAGGTTGGATCGGCCGTGCTAAATTGCCTGTAGTGTTCAGGGATGTGTGGGTTATAGGGGGATGGGTCTGGGTGGGGTGCTCCAAGGTTCAGCGTGGGCTTGTTGAGCCAAAGGACCTGTTTCCACACTGTAGGGAATCTATGGTGTATGAAGAGACCAACCCCATGTGCTTTATCCTTCCACCTGTGTTGTAAGATACATTCAGAAAATAGCTTTTTATTTTGTTAGCATTCAGGCTGTTTGAGAAAGAACCTCATAGCTGTGGGCTTTGAGTCACATACAAGTCAGAAAATTCCCTTCCCTGCAAATGGTTACCTTGTGGCTAATTTTAATTTTAAGCTGGATTTCACCATCCACTATTGTAGGGTTTGATCCGAGATCTCTGTCTGGCTTCACTGAATCATTCACCTTGTGACTTCACTACTGTGTGGCTATCTCTTCACTCACACAGTGCTCCTTCCCCACTGGGAATTTAACCGGGATCCAAATTGTGAATCCGTTGTGTTTTTACTGATTTCATGGAAATGCAGAGCAAATACCATTCCCTGACATAGACAATCACTTTGTAGGAGGGTGAGAGAGGGAGAGGTAGAGGGAAAGGTCGAGGGAGAGTTAGAGGGAGAGGTAGAGGAAGAGATGGGGGAGAGATAGGGTTAGAGGTAGAGGTAGATAGAGAGATAGAGGGAGAGAGAAAGGTAGAGGTAGATGGAGAGATAGAGGGAGAGAGAAAGGTAGAGGTAGATGGAGAGATAGCCACTCAGAGAAAGATAGAGGGAGAGATAGAGATAGAGACAGAGGAAAGATAGAAGGGCAGATAAAGATAGAAGGAGAGATAGAGGGTGAGAGAGATAGAGATAAAGGGAGATACAGAGGTGGAGATAGAGGGAGAGATAGAGGGAGAAGGAGAGATAGAGATAGATACGCAGGGAGAGATAAAGGGAGAGGGAGAGATAGAGATAGATGTATAGGGAGAGACAGAGGGAGAGGGAGAGATAGAGGGAGAGGGAGAGATAGATATACAGGGAGAGATAGAGATAGATATACAGGGAAAGGGAGAGATAGAGATAGATATACAGCAAGAGGGAGAGATAGAGGTGGATATACAAGGAGAGATAAAGGGAGAGGGAGAGATAGAGATAGATGTATAGGGAGAGACAGAGGGAGAGGGAGAAGGAGAGATAGAGGGAGAGGGAGAGATAGATATACAGGGAGAGATAGAGATAGATATACAGGGAAAGGGAGAGATAGAGATAGATATACAGCAAGAGGGAGAGATAGAGATGGATATACAAGGAGAGATAAAGGGAGAGGGAGAGATAGAGATAGATGTATAGGGAGAGACAGAGAGAGAGGGAGAGGGAGAGATAGAGGGAGAGGGAGAGATAGAGATAGATGTATAGGGAGAGACAGAGACAGAGGGAGAGGGAGAGATAGATATACAGGGAGAGATAGAGATAGATATACAGCAAGAGGGAGAGATAGAGATGGATATACAAGGAGAGATAAAGGGAGAGGGAGAGATAGAGATAGATGTATAGGGAGAGACAGAGGGAGAGGGAGAGATAGAGGGAGAAGGAGAGATAGAGATAGATGTATAGGGAGAGACAGAGAGAGAGGGAGAGGGAGAGATAGAGGGAGAGGGAGAGATAGATATACAGGGACAGATAGAGATAGATATACAGGGAAAGGGAGAGATAGAGATAGATATACAGCAAGAGGGAGAGATAGAGATGGATATACAAGGAGAGATAAAGGGAGAGGGAGAGATAGAGATAGATGTATAGGGAGAGACAGAGAGAGAGGGAGAAGGAGAGATAGAGGGAGAGGGAGAGATAGAGATAGATGTATAGGGAGAGACAGAGACAGAGGGAGAGGGAGAGATAGAGGGAGAGGGAGAGATAGATATACAGGGAGAGATAGAGATAGATATACAGGGAAAGGGAGAGATAGAGATAGATATACAGCAAGAGGGAGAGATAGAGATGGATATACAAGGAGAGATAAAGGGAGAGGGAGAGATAGAGATAGATGTATAGGGAGAGACAGAGGGAGAGGGAGAGATAGAGGGAGAAGGAGAGATAGAGATAGATGTATAGGGAGAGACAGAGGGAGAGGGAGAGATAGAGGGAGAGGGAGAGATAGAGATAGATATGCAGGGAGAGATAAAGGGAGAGGGAGAGATAGAGATAGATATACAGGGAGAGACAGAGGGAGAGGGAGAGACAGAGGGAGAGGGAGATAGATATACAGGATAGAGAGATAGATGTACAGAGAGAGATAGAGAGAGCTAGAGAGAGATGCTGATATCCATCCGTTGGAAAGCCCAGACCGATAATTATTCCACAACTGATTGAACCACAAGGCCCACGTCACCCAGTTTGACTGTTGTTTTAATTCACGATGCAGGGTTGCTCATTTCAAATCTATTTTTCTAGGTGTTATTGACCGAGTGAACACAGTTATACTAAGCACCGGCATTGTGGGAGCTCTTGTTCTGGTGCTCATTCTGCTTGTGATATGGCTGAAACGGAGAAAGCAAGGTAATTGG